>NW_027511461.1:300000-569249 GCF_048772815.1 Callospermophilus lateralis
ATCATTATCATTAATGCCAGGGAAGACCTGAACACCATTTAAGGTAGCAGAGACTCTTCCAAGAATAAGGGCACTCGTATGAGATGAAGGGGGACCCATAATTCTAGTGGGTATTATCTGGTGCCCTTGCATTGAGTCTAATATTGTATCGGTGGTGGCACAGAGGTCCAATCCTGCGCTGCCTGGGGTGGCTAGTTGGAGGGAGGCAATTGTGGGGAAGAATTTTGTGGTTGGTTTGGAGTTTGGAAGGGAATAAACCTTATTGCCCCTGGTTTTGTCCTGGGGGAGGTCGTGGCCAGGGGCTGGCCCCGCAGGGTTTTCCTGAGAAGCAGGAAGAAATAGGCTGTCTGAGGCCATTTGTCTTAGATCTACACTTACTGGCCCAGTGATGACATTTACCACATCTAGAACAAAGGGTAGCTGGGGGCGGTTTAGCCCCAGTTTGAGGAGACGATATTCCTACGCTTTGTTTGTCTTTCAGACACTTGCGTGCAAAATGGCCAGGTTGTTTACAAGTAAAGCAAGTACATGAGCCAGGATTGTGAAAGGCCTTGATAAAGGGGGCATGTAGGGCGAGACCCATGGCATGGGCTGCACCCACCCCTGCACAGAGTCTAATAAAGTCCGAAAGTTTCCCTTTTTCCTTATGTGGTCGAAGAACATCCTGACATGCCGGGTTGGCGTTTTCAAAGGCAAGATGTTTTACAAAAGTTCTTTTGCTTTCGCTTGGTCCAAGCAAGCATTCTGCAGCTAGGTTAAGCCGGGGAACAAGGTTTCTATAAGGGTCGTTGGGTCCTTGTCAAATTTTTGCCAAAGAAGTGGTAGCCGAGCCAGTTTGAGGGAGGCATCTCCAAGCATGTAAGCAAGCCATCTGAATCTGCGCCAAAATTCCAGCAGGGAAACGTGCCTATTTAGTTTTAGTGTCAAATGGCTCACAGCCCACTAGCTTAACATAAGTTCAGGATTTAGAGGAGGCCTTAGTTAATTTTTTTTGAGCAGTTTTCTGACAGTGCTCCTCGAAATCTGCATTCCATAACAGGAAATCTCCGGCACTGAGGGTAGCTCGGTCTAAAAATTTCCAATCATTGGGAGTAAGCCATTGTGCGCTGTGGCTTTCTAATAAAGTCAACTTGTAGGGCACAGTGGGGCCATTGTGAGCACAAGTCTTTTTATGTTTTTCAAGAAAACGCAGGCTTAATTTTTTTGTAGACACTCTGGGTTCCTTCCTGCCTAGGGGTGAACTCCTCATCCTCTGAGTCCTGATCTCCTTGATCCATTTCCCCCACTTCCTCCTCTTGATCCTCGTCTAAGTCTTTGACCTCAGCCTGGGCAGGCTTATCTATCTGACTGCGGGTGACTGGGAAGGCGAGAACAGGCTGATGGAGTGGCTTAGCCTTTGTATTAGACCGCCGTGGGCCAGTTTGCATTGACTCCGTGCCTAAGGCTAATGAACAGAGCTCAGAGTCTAGGGATCTTAATTCTTTTAAAAGTTTGATCTGTTCCCGTCTATGTTGGAGAGACTCTCACAAGGGAGCCAGGCTAGGCAAGGGAAGTGGGGAAAAATATCTGGGTTGCATTTTGCTCCTGAAAGCCTGGAGCACAAAAGGCAGGAGGGATACAGGAGGTAGGTAGATGTGTAAGTCCTATAGGCTGTGGCAGGGTCCTGAGAGGTGGCGCATCTTCTGAATGGTAGCTTGCTGCTTCCTTCTCCAAGGTAGCCTCTGTCCCAGGGGTCAATGTGTCTCTGGGATTTAAAACTCGATAAAGGTGTTTGGTAACCATTGGAGCCTTATTCATTAGGGTGGTATTTTGAGGGGGACTAGGAAGGTTCCCAGGGTCCTGGGGAGACTGAGAAGGGTCAATGTCTATACTAACTGATGGGCATGCCGTGGGGAGACGAGAGGTGTTTTGCATAGTCTCTTCTCCAATCCTGACAAGTTGTAAGGTACCATTGTCAAAGGGTGAACTTTTAAGAATTTCATTAATTAAGTTCCAGTAAGAAAAGGTGGGAACTGGCACTTTTTCTGGGCCAAAGGTTTCATAATAATCTTTTAAACAGTCTCTTACTCTAAGCCATCTTTTGCCATCAATGGTCACTTCAATGTGAAACCATGGACACAATTCTCCTATGTATTAGATGAAAAATTTTAAGTCCTTTTTCTTAACACGCACCCCTCATGTCTTGAAGGACTCCTTGAGGCATGACAAAAACAAATCATGTGACGAAACTGCTTGTTCCATGGTGGGTCACTCACCGTGCGTCATCCCCACTCTCCTCCTGGATCTGTCTCTTTGTGGTGTCTGCTGAGGCAATCGCGAGCTCCACTTGATGAAGTCTTCCAGGAGGACGGGGTTCCCAATCAGTCAAAGGCTCGAGCCCCAGTCAGTGGGTGCCAGTAGTCACGGCTGGAAAGACACATCAACAGGGGCAGCGAACCTAGATGCGGAGGAATGAAGGGACAAGAGACACGAGAGATGACAGCAAGACAGGAGTTCTGATCAAGCTGCAAACTTTTATTTTTCACACAGGGGCATTTATATGCTGGAGATGGGAAAGCTCTCTTATCCAAAGTTCCTGGATGTCTTCACAAGGTGAGATAAACTCAGGATATTTCAGGAATACAGATGGCAACAGGATGTCTCAGAGACACAGTTGGCTACAGGATGTCTCCCAGACAGGATGTCTCCATGGGGGCTGTTTCTTGTAAGTGTCAGGCTATTCTTTGAAGGTGAATTCCTTCTACGCCTGACAGTCAGGGATTCAGTATTTCAAATGGAAAATTGGAAAAAGAATCCAATGTGTATTCACAACAATGCCTTGACATTACCTTCATCCCATGTAAGACACAATTAGAGGAGAAGAGTTAGAAAATCTGTGAATACACATCTGGAATGGAAAATGCTCAGGAGTTCACAACCTTGGAGGTGGTATAGGAGTTTCCAAAAGTCAGGGACAGGGTAAAAACACCACAAACATGGAGCTCTGCCGGCCTAAATATTTCTTGAGAAACTTCATCTGAGGTTGTTTTTAGGAGCTTTAGCTTCCTTTATAGTGAGACGATCAAAGCTGGGTCAGCATCTATGTGACCTAGAGGACATTGTTTCTTATTTTCCAATGAACATGAGGCAGCAGTGCTGAATTCTCTCTTTGTAGGGAAACTGTGGCCACTGGTGGCTAAGTGTCTCCCAGGGTGGAATGTGAAGCCATTGGTCATCCTCCAATTTTTGTGGTGTTTCTTGCAGCTGCACTGGGAGTTTGATATTTGCTTCACAAAATACAAGAAGTTCAACTGGGACACAGTGATGGAGGGAGTTCTGTCACGTGTGGTGGGTAAGGGTCTGCAGGAGAATGCACCAACAAGGCTTCTATCCCACATAGCTTGCCCTCTTGACCATAGCAATCTGATTGTAAACATTGCCCTGAATCCTCTCCATATAACAAGATGCCTTTACATACAAGGATCTGGGGCTTGTACCATGTCAGTCACAAACCATTTGGAAGCGAAGGGCAGATGCAGATGACCCGACCACAGATGTTTTAACACACACTAGCACACCACTGCTCTAGGCCGACTACTCAGCAGGCTCCAAATCACTGGCATCTCCTTTCTACACCATTTTCATGAAACCCAGTCAATCAAGGCACTGTCTGGTACACTGATGGTCATCAATAGGACATCCATAGGTTCTCCAGGTCCACCTGGTCATGGGAATGTCAAAAATTTAAAGGTATTTATCTAGCCATTTTTCAAGGGTGAAGTTGGAGGCACTGTGGGTTTCAATTCATTCAGGAATGATTAAATGGAGAGGAAGCTCATTTCAATGAAAGCTCTGGAGAACTATCACACGCAAGGCTTCCCAAAGACAGGCCAAAAGGTCCCATGAAGCCAGACCTATTGAGGTCTACAATTTGAGGTCCATATGTGTTTTGACTTGCAACTATGGCTGCCAAGTCTTTAAGAATAAAATCATGTGATATCCTTCCCAAGATTCCCAGTGCTCTGTGGAAAGCCAACCTGGGCATAGATCCCAGTTTCCAAGGGCGACTCTCATGCATGGCCTCCTAAAATCCCAACACAATACAAGGCAATACTTCTTTGAGGTAAGTTCCAGAACTCAGTCTCTAAGGAGAATCACACCAGTGTTCAAGCCCAGGTGGACCCAGTCATCTATTCCAAGCACCACACAAATGACCGCAATTAAAATCAAGACACTCCCACATGGCCCTCATTTTCTTCCATATAGACACTCATCATAACCTCTGGCTGGAGGTTTCCATGAGGGGCACAGCCTAAGACAGTGTCCAAAATAAGCTCCCTTGCATCCATTTGCCTAAAGTCAGTGTGGACGGGACATCCTTCCTGTGAACCAGGAGTGTTCAAAGAGGCCTTCCATTAATATTGCTCTTATTCTCAATTTTGAGGCCTACTGACTGTGGTGTTTAGATTCTTTATGTTAATTGGAGTCATGAGAAAACCCAAGAACCTATGGTCTAGTGTCTGCAGGGCTTTGAAGACCTCATTTGACCCAAAGGATCCATATTATCAATGATGGAAGTCAGAAACCTTACAGAGGAAGGCGAGAAACTTCATCCAAAATGACTGCTCTTTTGGCTTTTTGATTTGCATGCACACATGGGATTTTTCTTTAGATCCATCAGGTGCTGAGAATCTAAGCCACAGCCTCACACAGGGCCAAGAGGCTGATTCAGACACATCCCTTTCCAAAGCAATTAAGAAAGAGCCACAGGTAATGTTTATACATTTCCATTTGAAAACTGTTTTCTTCAGGCTTCAAAAAGGCATAGCCTGAGGCAAAGACCTTCCTGACATTCAGGGCAACAGAAGGATATGTAAGCAAAAGGCCCAAAGCGGGGGTTTTTCCATTGAGACTTTCCTGGTCACACTGATATCTGAGTTTTCTGAGATGCTCATCATTTCCTTCAGCTCTCTAGTACATGGCCGTATCACAGAGCGTGGAGGTTGTTCATATCTTGGACACAATACCATGAGCGTATTCTGGAGGTTGCCCATAATTCAGGTAGAGAACAGGAACTTAAGAAGATATTAGGTGTTTCCCATCCATTAGGTAAGCCGCAGACCATTCATAAATTGGGCAGAATGAATGCTGGGAAGATTTCTACTAGAAAGGACACATGTATTTATGCATTCTCTTTTCTATTGTCTACAACCATGGACACAGTGGGATACACAGATATAGAAAGACTAGCCTTGTCAAACGACTTACTAGAATCAGTTCACACCAAACCAAACAAACCGACTTTCTTACCTATTCTCAGAACATGAGACAAAACCACAAACCAATACCCACACCCACACCCACACAGACCCCCAAGTACCTCTGTGACAATACAGAGTGTCGTTTGATGGTGGGCCATAAGAAATTCCCTCATAATGGGCTGTCCTGTCTCAGATCTAGTCTCTGTGGCCAACTTTGTGAATCTGTAAGGAGCCAGTGGTGAGCCACTATCTGCTTTCTCAGGAAATGCCCCTCTTCAGACCTTCCTGGCATTTGGCCATCCTCACATAAGTAGGTACCAAGAAAGACTGACTCTGTCTTTGGTAAATCCGAAAAATTTTGACCACTGGGACTGTGACTGGGACTGGCTCTGGATGCCTGGCTTTCTGGATCCCAAGTTCAGAGAATTCCATCACCAAGGAAGTGAGGTGAGGTCACTTCCTTCAGGAACTGAATGAGGTCCCTACCTTGGCAACCACTTTGTCCTAACAGTTGCTTCCAAGGGTCCCATGAGATGGAGGCTGCACCTACTTACTCTGACATTTTCACAAGTTAGAATGGTATAAAACCGTAGGCACCCAGGAACAGCTCTCCACACAGGCCTGGTTTGCTGCATCTTCTTTACATTAAGAAGAGAGAGGCTGATTCTGACACAACCCTTCATCCTGACCAGGTTGTTTGCAATGAAAGATGACTTTTGCTCTCTGAGGTCCTTAATAGCTTCCTACATCTTCTCCAGGGATCATCTTTAATGACCTTTGAGGTTCTCAGCAGGTGAAAGATCCCTTAATTTCTGTCTTGTAAGACCAACTCTGTCCCTGCTCTTCTGTAAAGTTAGATTGAGGGAAGAGTGTATGGTTAGGGTTAATAACATGTTCAATCTGTGTTAGGAACTATTCTGCTGGATGAATAATGTTATTGGGAACCTACGATATTTATAAGAATATGTAGGTGAAATATATGTATGAAAACAGAAATCTAAGATTTGAAACCCTGAAGGGCATTGGGCCCTTCATTGGTATACTTAGTGTTGACTTACTTTCTGCACAGATGTCTCAGATAAATAAATATACAATGGCATAGGACCTTGTACATTGGATGATTGAATGTGGAAGAGAACATCCAGGCAAAAAGGGATAGTAGGTAAGATTAGGAAGATAGTTGGTAGGTTTTGGAAGGAGAGTGAGTATAGGATTTGGAAAAAAAAAACTTCTTTAGCAATAGGGTTTCTGTTAGAGGGTGAAGGTAAATGTCAGCACATATGAAGATTCAGTCACAATGATGAACTTTGGAAAATATGTAGGAAATCAGATAATAATAGAGACATTACAAAATCAGGGAAAGTACAAAGTGAGTGATAGGATTAGACATTTTGAACAGGGTTGAGTTTGAATATATAATCTTAGGAAGAAACAAATATGTAGTCACCAATAGGATTGACATTTGAGAGCATTAGGCAATGTGGACATGGATGTTTTTAGTAATCCCTGTTCACTTTCCTTTTAGGCTTTGGTACAATCATAAGTGTAACCTTTGCATTTTGTGTCCAGAATATTACTGTGATAAAATGTATATGTAGATGGCGTGACATTAGTATTTCTTCCAGCATTTCTGGGAGCAATGTTTTGAAGTCCTATAAATTAGTATTGGTGGTACAAAGAGGTGTACACTGTGTCTATTAATATAGAGATAGTGCATGAATAGACCACATTGTGAATCAATAATATAACTGGTCCCACTTTAAATAATAGATTGAATTCATATCTGAAAATATATAAGAAATCTTATATCGATATACCATCATTCATTCCAACCAGCAAACATCTAATGGTAATATTAGGGTTATGGTTTATCACGAACTGTCTTTGAGTTTTGCTTCAAAAGTGATCATGGAAATCGAAAATAATGTGTTTGGAAAGAAGTCTCATGAAAAGACCCATCAAAAACATGGAGGAATACATGTGTTCTGTAGAATAAAGTGATTGAAAGTGAACAAAATGCCTATAAATTTGCAAATTTTTGGATGAAATATATTTGCTATGATGAGCATAAACTGAAGAAATAGTAATGTACCAGTGTTGAATAAAATAAATGTCAAAATGCACAACATGTCCCATAGGAATCTACTTGTATTGATGTTAAACTGGTTCAGTTACTGTGGAAATATTAGGATTTGTATGCACCTTTCACTGAAGATAGTTTTCAGTACTAGGAAACAAATATGTATTTCAGGTGAATGAATAATTTTGAGAATACTCTTGTGAAAATTTGATTATAAATACACATACTTGAATATGAATGAGTTTAGGGAGTGTATAACAAGACATATATTTCATATTTTGAAAAATCTGGAGAGTGTGTATATATATATATACATACACAAACACACAGACATTAAAAATAGCATAATATATTCCAATTGAAATTCACCATGAAATATATGTCATCTACAGATCCAAATGTATTTATTTTATTGAATATGGATTTATGTATAATGTTCTTAAACAAGGAAGCTCACTCATAGATTGAATTTTCAGTTCCAACAGCTTTTAGGAGGAGTGATCTCTTACAATTTGTATCTGCCAAGTCAGTCACCTCACAAGAATTTACGTGTGGTATCAGGTAAGATTCTATAATTGCATGTAAAAATACATGTGCTGAATAGGATACAGAGAAAAGGATGCCTTGACATTACAATCACGGAGACTAAGGCACAATTAGAGGAGAAGAGTTAGAAAATCTGTGAATAAATATCTGGAATGGAATATGCTCAGGAGTTCACAACCTTGAAGACGGAAGAGGAGATTTCAAAAGTAAGGGACAGGGAAAACAGTCCACAAACATGGAGCTCTGGTTCCCTAAATCCTTCTTGAGAAACTCACTCTGAGTTTGGGCACTTGAAATATATGTTGTTGTCGGGAGATTTAGCTTCCATTGTAGTGAGACAATCAAAGCTCTGTCTGCATCTATGTTACCTCGAGGACATGGTTTCTTATTTTCCACTGAATATGTGGCAGCAGTGCTGAATTTTCTTTAGTAGGTAAACTGTGGCAACTGGGGGATAAGTGTATTCACATGTGGACTGTGAGGCCATTTGGTCATCCTCCACTTTTCGTCGTGTTTCTTGCTGCTGCACTGGGATTTTGGTATTTGCTTCATGATATACAAAGAATTCAACTGTTACCCGGTGCGTGAGTGAGTTCTGTCACTTTTGGTAGGTCAGGGTCTGCAGGAGAATGCACCAACCAGGCTTATATCCCACATGACTTGCCCCCTTGACCATAGCAATCTGATTCTAAACATTGCCCTGAATCCTGTCCATATAACAAGATGCCTTTACATACAAGGGTCTGCTGGCTGCACCATGTCAGTCACAAGTCATTTGGAAGCCAATGGAAGATCCACATGGCCCCACCACAGTTGTTTTATTGCACACCTGCCCAGCACTGCTGTAGGCCCACCTCTCAGCAGGCTCCAACTTCCTGGTATCTCTGTTCTGAACCATTTTTATGAAAACCAGTCAATCAAAGCACTGTCTTGTAATCTCATGATCAGCCACAGGATATCCAAAGATTCTCCAGTGCCACCTGGTCATGGGAAGTTTAAAAATTTCTTGGTATTTATCTACCCATTTTTCAAGGTTGAAGTTGGAGGCACTGTGTGTTTCATTTCATTCTGGAACTATTAAATGGTTAGGAAGCTCATTTCAATGAAATCTCTGGAGAAGTCTCACAGGCAAGGCTTCCCAAACAGTGGCCAAATGATCACATGAATCCAGGCCCATTGGGATCTACATTGTGACATCCGTGTGTTTTGACTCTCATATATGGCTGCCAAGTCTTTCAGAATAAAATCATGTGGTAACCTGGCTGAGATTCCCAGTGCTCAGTGAACAGCCAACCTGGGCCTAGATCTCATTTTACAAGGGTGACTCTCATGTGAATCCTCCTAAAATCCCAACACAATTCATGGCAATACGTCTCTGAGGTGAGGTCCACAACTCAGTCTCTAAGGGGAATCACAAAAGAGTTAAAGCCAAGGTGGACCCAGTCATCTATTCCAACGGCCACACATGACCACAATTAAAACCAAAACACTCCCACATGGCCCTCATCTTCTTCCATATGGACACTCATCATTACCTCTGGCTTGAGGTTTCCATGAGGGGCACAGCCCAAGACAGTGTCCAAAATAACCTCCATTGCCCCTCATTTGCCTAAAGTCAGGGTGTCCTGGACACTCGTCCGGGAAACCAGGAGTGATCAAATAGGCCTGCTATTAATATTGCTTTGCTCCTCCAATTTGAGGCCTACTGACTGTCAGGTATAGATTCTTTATGTGATTTGGATTCTGGAGAAAACCCAAGCACCTATGGGATAGCCTCTAAAGGGCTTTGAAGAACTCATTTGATCCAAAGGTTCCTATTCTCACTTGATGGAGGTGAGGAACCTTACAGGGGAAGGCGAGAGACTTCTTCCATAATGACTGCTCTTTTGGCCAATTTAGTTTTGGATGCAAACATGGGATTTTCTTTACATCCATCATGTGCTGAGAATCTAAGCCAAAGCCTAACACAGGACCTAGAGCCTGATTCAGACATATCCCTTTCCAATGCAATTAAGCAAAGAGTCACAGGTGATGCCCATTGATTTCCATTTGAAAACTGTTTTCTTTAGGCTTCCCAAAGGGGTGGCCAGAGGCAAAGACCTTCCTGACATTGAGGGCAACAGAACAATAGGTAACCAAAGCAGTATTTCTCCACTGAAACTTTCCTGATTACACTGATATCTGAGTTTTCTGAGTTGCTCGCCATTCCCTTCAGCTATCCAGTACATAGCCATGTCACAGAGCTTGGTGGTGGTATACATCTTGGACACAAAACCATGAGCCTATTCTGGAAAGTGGCCAGAATTCAGAAAGAAAACAGGAACTTAGGAAGATATCGGGGGTTGCCCATCAATAATGCAAGCCACAGTCCATTCATAAATGGGAAGTATGAATCCGGGGAAGCTTTCTACTAGACAGGACACATCCATTGAAGCATTCTCTTTTCTAATGTCTACAACCCCTGACACAGTGGGATACACAGACCTAGAAACACTGGCCTTTTCAAACGACTTACTAGAATCAATTAACTCCAAACAAAACAAACTGCCTTTCTTACCTATTCTCAGAACATGAGACAAAACCACAAACACACACCCACACCCACAAATGCACCTCCTTCCCCCAAGTAGGTCTGTGACTATCCGCAGTGTCCTCTGACTGGTGGGCCATACTATGTTTCCATGAAATGGCCTGTTCTGTCTCAGATCTGTTCTCCTTGTCCAACTCTGTGAAGTTGACAGGAGCCAGCGGTGAGCCACAACCTGGTTTCTCAGGAAAGGGCCCTCTTCAGAGCTTTACTGGCATTTGGCCATCCTCACATCAGTAGGTACCAAGAAAGACTGACTCTGTCCTTGGTAAATCCAAACAAGTGAGATCACTGGGACTGGGACTGGGACTGGCTGTGGGTGCCTGGCTTCCTGGACCACATGTTCAGAGATTTCGAACACCAAGGAAGTGAGGTGAGGTCACTTCCTTCAGGAACTGAATGAGGTCACTGCCTTGGCAAACACATTGTCCTAATTGTTGCTTCCAAGGCCCCATGAGATGGAGGCTGCCCCTACTTCCTGTGACACTTTCACAATTTAGAATGGTATATCATCCATAGGCACTCCAGAGCAGCTCTCCACACTGGCCTGTTTTGGTGCATCTTCTCTACATTAAGAAGAGAGAGGCAGATTCAGACACAACCCTTCATCCTGACCAGGTTGTTGGCCATGGAAGGTGACTCTTACTCTCTCAGGTCCTTCATAGCTGCCTACATCTTCTACAGGGATCATTTCTGCATGGACGTTTGAGGTTCTCAGCGGGTGGAAGATCCCCTAAATTCCTGTATTGTAAGACCAACTCTTTCCCTGCTCTTCTGTAAAGTTAGATTGAGGGAACAGTGTATGGTTAGGGTTAATAACATGTTCGATTTGGGTTAGGAATTGTTCTGCTGTACGAATAATGTTATTGGGAACCTGCGATATTTATAAGACTATAGAAGTGAAATATAAGTATGAAAACAGAAATGTTCTAAGGTTGTATGGTAATTCTAGGCTTAAAATAAAAACATGTTGGAGATTTATGTGTATCATTTGTGTTGTATAATTGGACTTGTTATCAAAAAGATATGTACAGTTACATGTTACTTTTTACCCTTAGATAAAATTTAAAAGTATTTTTAAGTTAATGAGAGCCTAATCTCTGTGAAGGTTTTATTGTAAAACACAAAGGTAAAATGCCCATTCATTTCCATGTGAAAACTGTTTTCTTCAGGCTTCAGGAAGGAGTAGCCTGAGGAAAAGATGTTCCTGATATTCAGGGCAACATAACAATGGGTAATCAAAAGGCCCAAAGCAGGGTTTCTCCACTGAGACTTTACTGGTCACACTGATATCAGAGTTTTCTGAGATGCATTCCCTTCAGCTATCCAGTACATGGCCATGTCACAGAGCTTGGAAGTGGTACATATCTTGTACACAAAACCATGAGCCTATTTTGGAGAGTGGCCAGAATTCAGGAAGGATACAGGAACGTAAGAAAATAATAGGTGTTGCCCAATGATAAGGCAAGCCACAGTCCATTTATAAAATGGGCAGGATGAATGCTTGGAAGTTTTCTCTTTGACAGGACACACCCATTGAGGCATTCTCTTTTCTAATGTCTACAACCATGGACACAGTGGGATACACAGACATAGAAACATTCGCCTTGTCAAAGGACTAACTAGAAACAGTTCACTCCAAACCAAACAAACCCCCTTTCCTAACTATTCTCAGAACATGAGAAAAAACCACAAACCCACTCAAACACCCACGAAGTCACCTCCTTCCCCCAAGTAGGTCTGAAACTATCCAGAGTGTCCTCTGACTGGAGGGCAATACTATGTTCCCCAGAAATGGCCTGTCCTGTCTCAGATCTGGTCTCCTGGGTCAACTCTGTGAAGTTGTCAGGAGACAGCAGTGAGCCTCTAACGACTTTCTCTGGAAGGGCCCCTCTTCAGAACTTTCCTGGCATTTGGCCATCCTCACATCACTAGGTACCACAAAAGACTGACTCTGTCCTTGGTAAATCCAAACAAGTGAGACCACTGTGACTGGAGCTTGGACTGGGTCTGGATGCCTGGCTTCCTGGAACCCAAATTCGGAGAGTTCCATCAACAAGGATGTGAGGTGAGGTCACTTCCTTCAGGAACTGAATGTGGTCACTGCATTTCCAACCACTTTGTCCTAACATTTGCTTCCTAGGGTCTCATAATATGGAGGATGCGCCTACTTCCTGTGACACTTTCACAAGTTCGAATGGTATAGAAACAATAGGCACCTGGGAACAGCTCTCCAGACAGGCCTAGTTTGGTCAATCTTCCCTACATTAAGAAGAGAGAGGATGATTCAGACACATGCTTTTAACCTGACCGGGTTGTTTGCCATGGAAGATGACATTTGCTCTCTCAGGCCTTTCATAGCTGCCTGCATCTTCTCCAGGGATCATATCTGCATGGACCTTTGAGGTTGTCAACAGGTGGAAGGTTCCCTACACCCCTGTATTGTAAGACCAACTCTGTCCCTGCTCTTCTGTAAAGTTGGATTGAGGGAAAAGTGTATAGTTAGGATTAATAACATGTTCGATTTGTGGTAGGAATCATTCTGTTGTATGAATAATGGTATTGGGAACCTGCAATATTTATAAGAATACACAGGTGAAATGTAATTATGAAAACTGAAATCTAGGTAAGATTTGAATACCAGAAAGGCATTGGGCCCATGATTGGGATACTTATCTTTGAATTATGTTCTGCACAGATGTCTCAGATAAATCAATATACAATGGCATAGGACCTTGTACCTTGGATGATTGATTGTTGAAGAGTTCATCCAGTCAAAAAGGGATAGTCGGTAGGATTAGGTAGATAGTCGGTAGGTTTAGAAAAAAGAGTGAGTATAGTATTTGGATAAAAAGTTCTTTAGCAATAGGGTTTCGGATAAAGAGTGAATGTAAATGTCAGCACATGTGAAGAATCAGTCACTATGATGAACTGGAGAAAATATGTAGGAAAAGAGATATCAATAGAGACATTAGGAAATCAGACAAAATATAAAGTGAGTGATAGGATTAGACATTTTCAACATGGTTGAGGTTGAATATATAATCTTGGGAAGAAACAAATATGTACTCACCAATAGGATTGACATTTGAGAGAATTAGGCATCCAAGACATGGATGTTTTTAGTAATCCATGTTCACTTTCCATTTAGGCTTCGGGACAATCCTAAGTGTGACCTTTGCATTTTGTGTCCAGAATATTACTGTGATAAAATGTATATGTAGATCAGTTGACATGAGTCTTTCTTCCACCATTTCTGTGAGCAAAATTTTGAAGATATACAAATTATTATCGAGGGTACACAGAGGTGTACCCTGTGTCTATCAATATAGAGACAATGCATGAATAGACCATACTGTGAATAAATAATATAACTGGTTCCAAATTAAACAATGGATTGAATTGATATTTGAAAGTATACAAGAAATCTTATATTGATATACAATCATTCATTCCCACCAGTTTTACATCTAATGGTAATATTAGGTTTACGGTTTATCATGACGGGTGTGTGAGTTTTGCTTCAAAAATGATAATGGAAATCAAAAATAATGTCTTTGGAAAAAAGTCTCATGAAAGGAGCAGTCAAGAAACGTGGAGGAATACATGTGTTCTGAAGCAGGAAGTGATTGAAAGTAAAACAAATGCGTATAAATTTGCTAAATTGTGAATGAAATATACATACTATGATGTGCATAAACTGGACAAATAGTAATGTACCAGTGTTGAATAAAAATGAACGTCAAAATACAATTATATCCCATAGGAATCTTCTTGCATTTATGTTAAACTGGGTCAGTTACTGTAGAAATATTAGAATTTTTTTGGTGTTATAATACAATTTATTTTAGCACTAGCATGCCACAGAATGTCGAGAAAAGAGCAATGGATTTTTAGTTATCGCACTAGTAATCTATCATTAAATGACTATTTTGGGGAGTCTAGAAATTACATAAGGCTATGTAACTTTTTTTTTTTTATTTAGCATTCATAAAAACTTAGAATTTTGGTAATATTTCTACTTTTTTATTTTTTTTTATTTTTTCAGTTGTTGATCGACCTCATTTTATTTATTTATATGTGGTGCTGAGAATATAACCCAGTGCCTCACACATGCTAGCCAAGCATGTTACCACTGAGCCAGACACCCAGACCCTCCACATTTATCTTATAATCAAACACTCCTCTCCCTCTTCTTTACTCACTTTCTTCCTCATTTTCCCCCTTCTCTCTCTTCCTTTTTCATTTTCCCTCCATAGGAGTTTTTCTCTCATGTCATTACAAACAGTAATATGCTATGAAATTTACATTTAAGAATTTTTTTATAGTCATTCTTTTTTCTTGAGAAAATTTAATAATTATAATTACCTATAGATATATTACAATACATTTATTATACATATGTATCTATATTCATGCATATGTATTACATATGATATATATACATATATATTTAAAAGTACTTTGATTAGCCTGTTAGAAATAATATAGACCAAGTCTTTCTTAATTTTCAAGTCTTCTAGAATTAACAGCTTACAGTGAAAATCAAATAAACATATTTAAGTAAACAGGTATCATTCTTATTTATCAATACTTATCATTTAAGTTTTTATATTACATTAAGCTGTGATATGGCATATCAACTCTTATGAATTAGTGAAATTTTATTTGAACAACCTTTTATTTAAGGACCATATGCACTGACATTTTAAATGGCTTTCTTGTGATTTTAATTTCTATCAATTGCATATTTATTGCCAAATACTTATTTTATTAATTTTCATATTCATGATTGATATAAAGTCAATTGTTTAATTCTTCTTGTAAGTAGTTACTTATTACAGTAATAATTCTACATCTTTATAAGAAAAATGGTACAAAGATATTTTCATGCAAAATTAAGAATAATTGCATGCTCTAAATGTTTCATTGTTGATACATATAATAAAGAGCTTTTGATGAGTCTCTTCCCCAGTAAAACATAAAATGCAAAGATATAGTTGGGTATGTATGTCCAAATAAAGATAAGGAAAAATACACATTATCAGCTACAAACTATCAAATAAAAGATGAAAAGAACAATCCAACACATTGTACGAACTTGTCAGATGAGGTAGCCTAAGACTAGACCTGGTCCATGACAAAATATTCACGAAAAAAAATGAAATATGAAAAATATAGGAAATGATATGAATTTTTCATGAAGGTAGGTGGATTATCCTTTAATCTCAATATATGTTTATTTCAAAAGCCAGTTTTCTGGTAAAATAAATTTGTGATATTTACAACTACACAAAACAAACTTTCTGCTTATCAAAATGAATGCATCTCAACTCCTTTTTAGCTGATTTCTTCCCACTCAATTTTAAACCTTTGTTTATTTATTTTTATTGGTTTTTCAAAACATTACAAAGCTCATGATATATCATCTTTCATACATTTGACTGAAATGGGTTATGAACTCCCAATTTTCCCCAAATATGAATTGCAGAATCACATCAGTTACACATTCACATTTTTACATAATGTCACATTAGTGACTGTTGTCCTCTGCTACCTTTATTATCCCCTACTATCCCCCCTCCCCTTTCATCCTATCTTCCCTCTCTTCCTCATCTGCTTTTTCACTTCTCTCTCTTGATCCCGCCTTTCCCCTCACAACGTCTTATATGTAATTTTGTGTAACAATGAGGGTCTCCTACAATTTCCATATGCTTTCCCTTCTCTCTCCCTTTCTCTCTCCCACTTGTCTTTGTTTAATATTAATCTTTTCCTCATGCTCTTCCTCCCTGTTCTATTCTTAGTTACCCTATTTTTATCAAAGCAGACATTTGGCATTTGTTTTTTTAAGGATTGGCTAGCTTCTCTTAGCATAATCTGCTCTAATGCCATCCATTTCCCTGCAAATTCTATGATTTTGTCATTTTTTAGTGCTGCATCCATCGTGTATAGATGCCACATTTTTTTTTATCCATTCATCTATTGAATTGCATCTAGGTTGGTTACACAGTCTAGGTATTGTGAATTGTGCCACTATGATCATTGATGTGGCAGTATCCCTTTAGTACACTCTTTTAAGATCCTCAGGGAATAGTCCGAGAAGGGCGATAGCTGGTTCAAATGGTGGATCCATTCCTAGCTTTCCCAGGAATCCCCATACTGCTTTCCATGTTGGCCTCACCAATTTGCAGTCCCACCAGTGGTGTACAAGTGTCCCCTTTTCCCCATATCCTCGTAAACACTTGTTGTTGTTTGACTTCATAATGGCTGCCAATCATACTGGAGTGAGATGGTATCTTAGGGTGGGTTTGATTTGCATTTCTCTGACTGCTAGATATGGTGAGCATTTTTTCATGTACTTGTTGATTGATTGTATGTCCTCCTCGGTGAAGTGTCTTTTCAGGTCCTTGGCCCATTTGTTGATTAGGTTATTTGTTATCTTATTGATAATTTTTTTGAATTCTTTGTATATTCTGGATATTAGGGCTCTATCTGAAGTGTGAGGGGTAAAAATTTGTTCCCGGGATGTAGGCTATCTATTTACTTCCCTTTTTGTTTCTCTTGCAGAGAAAAAAAAAAAACTTTTTAGTATAAGTAAGTCTCATTTTTTTATTCTTGTTAAGAACTCTTGGGCTATGAGGGTCCTATTAAGAAATTTGGAGCCCGACCCCACAGTATGTAGATCGTAGCCAACTTTTTCTTCTATGAAACGCAGTGTCTCTGATTTTATATCTAGATCCTTGATCCATTTTGAGTTAAATTTTGTGCATGGCGAGAGAACGGGATTCAGTTTCATTTTGTTGCATATGGATTTCCAATTTTCCCAGCACCATTTGTTGAAGATGCTATCCTTCCTCCATTGCATGCTTTTAGCCCCTTTATCAAATATAATAAAGTTGTAATTTTGTGGATTGGTTTCTGTGTCCTCTCTTCTGTACCACTGGTCCACCTGCATTTTTCGGTACCAGTTCCATGCTGTTTTTGTTACTATTGCTTTGTAGTACAGTTTGAACTCTGGTATCGCTATACCTCCAGATTCACACTTCCTGCTTAGAGTTGCTTTTGCTATTCTGGGTCTTTTAATTTTCGATATGAATTTCATGATTGATTTATCTATTTCTACAAGAAATGCCGTTGGAATTTTGATTGGCATTGCATTAAACCTGTAGAGAACTTTGCGTAATATTGCCATTTTTATGATGTTAGTTCTGCCTATTCATGAACAGGGCACATGTTTCCATCTTCTGACATCTTCTTCTATTTCTCTCTTTAGATTTCTGTAGTTTTCATTATATAAATCTTTCACCTCTTTTGTTAGGTTGATTCCCAAGTATCTTATTTTATTTGAGGATGTTGTGAATAGAGTGGTTTTCCTCATTTCCATTTCAGAAGTTTTTTTTCTGTTATACAGGAATGCATTTGATTTATGCGTGTTAATTATATATCCTGCCACTTTTCTGAATTCATTTATTAACTTTAGCCATTTCTTTGTAGACATTTTTGTGTCTGTTAAATATATTATCATGTCATCTGCAAATAGTGATACTTTAAATTCTTCTTTTCCTATTTTTATGCCTTTAATTTCTTTGGTCTGTTTAATTGCTCTGGCTAGTATTTCAAGAACTAAATTGAATAGAAGTGGTGATAGAGGGCATCCCTGTCTTGTTCCAGATTTTAGAAGGAATGCCTTCAGTTTTTTCTCCATTTAGGATGATGCTAGCCTGAGGTTTAGCATATATAGCTTTTACAATGTTGAGGTAAGTTCCTGTTATCCCTAGTTTTTATAGAGTTTTGAACATAAATGGATGCAGAACTTTGTCAAATGCTTTTCTGCATCTATCGAGATGATCATATAGTTCTTGTCTTTAAGTCTATTGATGTGGTGAATGGCATTTATTGATTTTCTTATATTGAACCATCCTTGCATCACAGGGATGAATCCTCCTTGATGATGTTGCACAATTATTTTGATATGCTTTTGTACTCGATTTGTCAGAATTTTATTGAGAATTTTTGCATCCAAGTTCATTAGAGAAATTGGTCTGTAGTATTCTTTCTTTGAAGTGTCTTTGTCTGGTTTCGGAATCAGGGTGATGTTGGCCTCATAGAATGAATTTGGAAGAGCTCCTTCTTTTTCTATTTCTTGAAAAAGCTTGAAAAATATTGATTTTAATTCTTCTTTGAAGGTTTTGTAGAAATCCGCTGTATTCCCATCCGGTCCAGGGCTTTTTTTGGGTTGGCAGTCTTTTGATTGCTTCTTCTATGTCTTCCTTTGTTATTGGCCTTTTTAAATTGTTTGTGTCTTCCTGACTCAATCTGGGCAGATCGTATGACTTAAGAAATTTATCAATATCTTCACAATATTCTATTTTATTGGAATATAGTGTTTCAAAATACTTTCTAATTATCTTCTATATTTCTGTAGTGTCTGTTGTGATATTGCCTTTTTTATCCCACATGTTAGTAATTTGAATTCTCTTTCTTCTTCTCTTCCTTAGCGTGGCTAAGGGCCTGTTGATCTTATTTATTTTTTCAAAGAACCAACTTTTAGTTTTATCAATTTTTTCAACTTTTTTTTTGTTTCAATTTCGTTGATTTCTGCTCTAAATTTAATTATTTCTTGTCTTCTACTACATTTGCTGTTGTTTTGCTCTTCCTTTTCCAGGTTTTTGTGGTGTAGTTTAAGTTCATTTATTTGTTGTTTTTTTTTTTTCTTTTTTTGAGGAAAGAACTCCAAGAAATGAATTTCCCTCTTAAAACTGCTTTCATTGTGTCCCATAGATTCCGGTATGTTGTGTCTGTATTGTCATTGGTCTCTAAGAATTTTTTATCTCCTTCTTTATGTCTTCTGTAACCCATTGATCATTCAGTAGCATGTTGTTCATTTTCCATGTGATGTAGGATTTTTCCTTCCTTCTTTTCTCATTGATATCCAGTTTCATTCCATTATGATCAGATATGGTGCACGGTATAATCTCCATGCCTTTATATTTACTAAGAATTGCCCTATGGCATAATATATGGTGTATCTTTGAGTAGGATCCATGTGCTGCTGAGAAGAACATGTATCCACTTGATGATGGTTGATATATTCTATATATGTCGGTTAAGTGTAGGTTATTGATTGTGCTGTTGAGTTCTATAGTTTCTTTATTCAGTTTTTGTCTAGAGGATCTCTCTAATGCCGAGAGTGGTGTGTTTAAGTCACCCATAATTATTGTGTTGTAGTCTATTTGACTCTTGAACTTGAGGAGAGTTTGTTTTATGAACGTTGCACCTCCATTGCTTGGTGCATACAAATTGATAATTGTTTTTTTCTTGTTGGTGGATGATTCCTTTTAACAGAATATAGTGTCATTCTTTATCCCTTTTGATTAACTTAGGTTTGAAGTTGATATTATTCCATATGAGTATGGCAAATCCTTCTTGCTTCCGAGGGCCATGTGAGTGTTATGATTTTTCCCAACCTTTTACCTTCAGCCTGTGTATGTCTTTTCCTATCATATGAGTCTCCTGAAGGCAGAATATTGTTGGATTTGTTTTTTTGATCCAGGTTACTAGCACATGTCTCTTGATTAGTGAATTTAGGCCATTAACATTTAAGGTTACAATTGAAATATGATTTGTACTTCCAGTCATGTTTATTTATTTATTATATTTTAGTTTGGATAGTTTTTACTTTTTTGGTTACTTTCCTCCCGCTTTACTGAGATACTTCCCACTGTTAGTTTTGGGCACTATTTTTTAACTCTTCTTCTTGTAGTATTTTGCACAAAATGCTTTGCAGTGCTGGTTTTCTGGCTGAGAATTGTTTTAGCTTTTGTTTATCTTGAAAGACTTTAATTTCATTGTCAAATCTGAAGCTTAACTTTTCTTTATATGGTATTCTTGGTTGGAATTCTTTTTTTTTTTCAGCATTTGAATTACACTGTTCCAGGATCTTCTCACTTTCAAAGAATGTGATGAAAAATCAGTTGTTAACCTAATTGGTTTACCCCTGAATGTAATCTGCCTCCTTTCTCTTATAGCTTTTAATATTCTCTCCTTGTTCTGTATGTTGGCTATCTTCATAATTATATGTCTTGGAGTTGGTCTATTTTGGTTTTGAATGTTTGGGGTCCTGTAGGCTTCCAGGAATTGGCAATCCAATCCATCATTCATCTCTGGGAATTTTTATAGAATTATTTCATTTAATATGTTGTCCATTCCTTTGGTTTGAATCTCTATGCCTTCTTCTATCCTGATGACTCTTAAATTTGTTTTTTGTTTTTTTATGACATCCCATATCTTTTGAATAAATTCCTGGTGGGATTTAAGCATCTTTTCTGTGTTTACTCAATTCTTTTCAAGTTGATAAACTTTGTCTTCATTATCTGATGTTCTGACTTCTACTTGATCTAGTCTATTTGTAATATTCTCGTTTGAGTTTTTAATTTGGTTTATATTTTCCTGCATTTCTAGGATTACTGTTTAATATTTTTTTTAAGATCTCTATCTCCTGGTAATGCTCATTCTTTGCCATTTGAATTTGTTTGCTTAATTCATTTTCAAAATATACTTTTATTGCTTGGACTTGCTGCCTCATGTCTTCTCTAATATTCCTTTCCATCTGAGTTCGGTATGCCTTGAGTTCTTTCTCTATCCCTGTTTCTGACGCTTCAAGGTCCTCCTGTAGATTTAAGTTGTCCTGCATTGTTTGTACTCCTTTTTTGCCCTTGTTTTTTCATAATGTTCACGTTACTTTCCAGCTCTATTTGATTGCTGTGTTTCTGCTTTATTCTTTAGATTTGTTTTGGTGTTGTATATCTCTGTTGTCTCTCCTTTGTGTTGGTAAACTATGCCTGCTAAAATGGATTCCGCTTGGAAGTAATTCCGAAGGCCGAGCTCCAGTGATGTCACCTCTCTGCTTTGGCCGGCCCCAGGCTCCTTGCCGAGGTGTCCGAATTGGGGGGTGGGACTTGACTGTCTCTGGTTTGTTTCAGCTCTGGGTCACTGGCAGGCGGGCGGTCTCCAGCCGCCCAATTGCGCGGTTGGTCGCCAGCGGGCAGGCGGTCTCCAGCCGCCCAGTCACGCGGGCAGCAGGTGGGCTGTCGCCGTTGGGTTGTCAATCTCTAGCCACGCAGTCTCACGCTCGGTTGCCGGCGGGCGGGCATTCCTCAGCCCCCCAGTCACTCAGGCAGTGGGTGGAATGTCATGTGCAGGCCTGCGGTCTCCAGCCGCCCAGTCACAAGGGCCTGCCTTCTAGTCCTTTGGTTTCTCCTGCTTGTCCTGGTTTCTTTTTCTAGACCAGATTTCACCTGAGTGATGCCTCTCGGCAGTTCAAACTGTACTCTGTGCCTGCCGTTTGTTGGGTGTGGAGGGTGTCTTTTGGGAACCCAGACACTCTATTGTTTTGATTTTTTCCACTTACCCCTCCCCCAGCACTGGCTATACACGTTTCGTTATGGCCACTGATGGTAGGGGGAGTCGAAAGTCAGGTATCTCTAGTTTTTCTTGCGTCTTTATGCAGGCTTGCTCTGATTAACCCTCCCCCGGAAAGCTTAGGAGACATTTTATGTGAATTCCCCGCTGTATGAGAGATGAGCTGAGTAACACACATCTGTTTTATTGTTGCAGTCTATTGGAGAGGGGCGGTGGTTACTTCAGATCTCAAAGATGGTGGCCGCTTGTTTCCTTGGTGGAGTTTCTTTGGTGGGGGATAGAACTATACCACTTTCTTCCCTGTCTGAATTCCCAAACTCAGCCCGGGGATCAGTGGGAGCTCAGCGGGCAGGATTCCACAGAATCCGCAGCAACATTTCTCCCTGCTTCAGGTCACTTCTCGGTGGTGCCCCGCCATCTGAAACAGCAGGCCGGGCTGCATGATTCAATCAGCCCGGATCTCTGATTGCACAGTTGGCTATTGGGAACCCCGGCACTCTATTGTTTTGATTTTTTTTTTTCCGCTTGCCCCTCTCTCAGCGCTGGCTAGACAGGTTTTTTTCACCACTGATGGGAGGGGGAGTTGAAAGTCAGGTGCCTCTAGTTTTCCCCTATCTTTATGCAGGCTCCCTCTGATAATCTCTCCCCCAGAAAGCCTAGGAGAGATTTGATGCAAATTCCCCGAAGTATGGGAGATGAGCTGAGTAACAGTAACAGAATAACAACATTTTATTGTTGCATTCTGTAGGGGAGTGGCTGTCGTTACTTCAGCTCACCAAGATGGTGGCCGTTGGTTTCCTTCGTGGAGTTTCTATTGTGGGGGTTAGAACTGTACCACTTCCTTCCCCATCTGAAACCCTGAACTCAGCCCAGGGCTCAGTGGGGACTCTACTGGCAGAATTCCACAGAATCTGCATCAACGTTTCTCCGTGATTATTGATCGCATCTCGGTGGTGCCCTGCTGTCTGTAGCCACTGGACTGGTAGCGCGGATCAGTCAGACAGGATCTCCGGTCGCAGAGTTGGCTCATGTTTGAGACTCATTTACCGGACCTCAGTGCTAGAAATCCTTCTTCTAGGTTTCAGTGCACCCCCATTTTGCTGTAAGTTCCTAACAAGATAGTTTTTTGTCGTTCTTAGTCGTTAGTCACCTGCGCAGTGGCGCGGTACACTGGGTATGATGCTCTCTATTCGCGGCCATCTTGCAATGTCAAAATATTATGATTTGTATGCACCATTCACTGAAGTTAGTTTTCAGGATTAGGAAACAAATATGTATTTCAGGTGGATGAATATTTCTGAGAATAATCTTGTGAAAAGTTCATTATAAATCCTCATACATGAATATGAATAATTTTAGGAAGTGTATAATAAGACACATATATTTCATATTTTGAAAAATCGGGAGAGTATATATATATATATATATATATATATATATATATATATACACACACACACACACACAAACACACACACCGAGACATTAAAAAGTAGCAATATATATGCCAATCGAAATTCATCATTAAATATATAACATCCACTTATCGAAAAATATACATTTTACTGAAAATGGATTTATGCATAATGTTGGTCAACTAGGAAGCTCACCCATAGGTTGAATTTTCTGTTCCAACAGAGGTTAGGAGGAGTGATCTCTTCTCACAATTTTTATCTGCCATGTCAGCCACCTCAGAAGAATGTACATGTGATACCAGGTAGGATTCTATTTGTGCATATTAAAATACATGTGCTTAATAGGCTACAGAAAAAGGGAGAGAGGAATTCACATATTTGTTAATTTTAAAAACACATGGAGAACTATGTCAATAAACATTAAGGGATGTCCAACTACATACCATGCCTTCTCTGAATTGCTGGTATTTGTATTCTTTTTGGGTTACTATTCTCCATCATATAAGGATTAGTAGTCAGAGTCTAGTAGGGTATGGGTTAGTGTCAGAGATTCAGTATTTCAAATGGAAAATAGGAAAGTAAACCCAATGTGTTTGCAAATATGTGCTACACAAAAATCTTCCCACTCACATTAAAAACAATCCCTTGATATTACCCTCACTGAAAGAAATACACAATTAGAGGATAAGAGTTAGAAAATCTGTGAATACATACCCGGAATGGAATATGCTGAGGAGTTCACAACCTTGGAGGTGGTAGATGAGTTTCCAAAAGTAAAAGACAAGGTAAACACTCCACAACATGGAGCTCTGCAGGCCTAAAGACTTCTTGAGATACTGCCTCTGAGTTGGGACACTTAAAATGTATGTTGTTGTCGGTAGCTTTAGCATCCTATGTAGTGAGACCATCAAAACTGGGTCAACATCTATGTGACCTGGAGGACATGGTATCTTATTTTCCAATTAAAATGAGGCAGCAGTGCTGAATTCTCACTTTGTGGGTAAACTGTGGCAACTGGGGGATAAGTGTCTCTCCGTGTGGACTGTGAAGCCATTTGGTCATACTCTACTTTTCGTGGTGATTCTTGCTGCTGCACTGGGAGATTGGTATTGGCTTAATGAAATACAAGGAGTTTAACTGGGACACAGTGCTGGAGGGAGTTCTGTCACGTGTGGTGGGACAGGGTCTCCAGGAGAATGCACCAACCAGGCTTATGTCCAACATAGCTTGCCCCCTTGACCATATCAACCTGATTCTGAACATTGCCCAGAAACCTATCCATATAACAAGATGCCTTTACATATAAGGGTCTGCTGGCTGCATCATGTCAGTCACAAGCCATTTGAAAGCCAATGGCCAATCCACATGAAACCACCAGAGATGGTTTATCTCACACCTACCCACCTTTGCTGTAGGCCCACTACTCAGCAGGTTCCAACTTACTGGCATCTCTGTTCTACACCATTTTTGTGAAACCCAGTCAATCAAGGCACTTTCTCGTACACTCATGATCAGCAACAGGATCTCCAATGGTTTTCCAGTGCCACCTGGTAATGGGAATTTCAAAAATTTCATGGTATTTATCGAGCCCATTTTTTAAGGTTGAAGTTGGAGGCACTGAGGGTTTCATTTAATTCAGTAACCATTAAATGGTGAGGAAGCCCATTTCAATGAAAGCTCTGGAAGACTCTCACAGGCAAGGCTTCCCAAAGAGTTGCCAAATGGTCACATAAAGCCAGGCATATTGAGGTCTACAATGTAAAATCCTTGCGTGTTTTGACTCTCAACTATGGGTGCTAATTCTTTCAGAAAAAAATTATGTGATAACCTGGCTGAGATTCCCTGTGCTCTGTGGAAAGCCTTCCTGGGCACAGATCTCAGTTTCCAAGGGTGACTCTCATGCATGGCCTCCTAAAATCCCAACAAAACTCATGGCAATACCTCTCTGAGATCAGTTCCAGAACTCAGTCTCTAAGGGGAATCACACTAGAATTCAAGACCAGGTGGAGCCAGTCATATTTTTCAACAACCACAATAATAACCACAATTAAAACCAGAACACTTCCACATGGCCGTCATCTTCTTCCATATAGATACTCATTTTAACCTCTGGCTGGAGGTTTCCATGAGGGGCACAGCCCAAGACAGTGTCCAAAATAAGCTCCCTTGCCCCTCATTTGTTTAACGTTGGGGTGGCCTGAACACCTTCCTGTGAACCATGACTTATCAAATAGGCCTGCCGTTAATACTGCTCTGCTTCTCCAATTTGAGGACTACTGACTGTGGGGTTTAGATTCTTCATGTGAATTGGAATCATTGGAATCACCTATGGGCTAGCCTCTGAAGGGCTTTGAAGAACTCATTTGACCCAAAGGCACCCTATTCTCACTTGATAGAGGTCAGGAACCTTACAGAGGTAGGGAGAGACTTCATCCACAAAAACTGCTCTTTTGGCCATTTTGGTTTTGGATGAACACGTGGGATGTATAAGGTGCTGAGTATCTAACCACAGCCTCACACAGGGCCAAGAGGCTGTTTCAGAAACATCCATTTCCAAAGCAATTAAGCAAAGAGCCACAGGTGATGCCCATTAATTTCCATTTGAAAACAGTTTTCTTCAGGCTTCACAAATTAGTGTCCTGAGGTAAAGACCTTCCTGAAATTCAGGGCAACAGAACAATAGGTAAGCAAAAGGCCCAAAGAAGGGTTTCTCCTCTGAGACTTTCCTGGTCCCACTGATATCTGAGTTTTCTTAGATTCTCGCCATTCCCTTCAGCTATCCAGTACATCACCATTTCACAGAGCTTGGAGGTGGTACATATCTTGGACACAAAACCATGAGGCTATTCTGGAGAGTTTCCAGAATTCAGGAAGAAAACAGAAACTACTGAGAGCAGATGTTGCCCTTCAATAAGACAAGCTGCAGTCCATTTGTAAATTGGGCAGAATGAATGCTTGGAAGCTTTCTACTAGACAGGACACATCCATTGATGCATTCTCTTTTCTAATGTCTACAATCACGGACAGAGTGGGATACACAGACATAGAAGCACTCGCCTTGTCAAACGACTTACTGGAAACAGTCCACACCAATCCAAACAAAGAGCCTTTCCTACCTATTCTCAGAACATGAGACAAAACCACAAACCCACACACACACACTCAAAGGCACCTCCTTTGCTCAAGTAAGTCTGTGACTATCCATAGTGTCCTCAGAATGGTGGGCCATTGTATGTTCCCCCAAAATGGCCTGTCCTGTATCAGATCTGGTCTCCTTGGCCAACACTTTGAAGTTGTTAGGAGCCATGGGTGAGCCACTACCTGCTTTCCCAGGAAAAGCTCCTCTTCAGAGCTTTCCTGTCATTTGGCCATCATCACATCAGTAGGTACTAAGAAAGACTGACTCTGTTCTTGGTAAATCAAAACAAGTGAGACCACTGGGACTGGGACTGTGACTGGCTCTTGGTGCCTGTCTTCCAGGATCAAACGTCCAGAGAGTTCCATCACCAAGGCAGTGAGGTGAGGTCATTTCCTTCAGGAACTGAAAGAGGTCACTGACTTGGCAACCACTTTGTCCTAACAGTTACTTCTAAGGGTCCCATGAGATGGAGGCTGTCCCTACATCCTGTCACACTTTCACAGTTAGAATGGTATACCAACCATAGGTACCTGAGAACAGCTCTCCACACAGGCCTGGTTTGGTCCATCTTCTCTACATTAAGATGGTAGAGGCTGATTCAGACACATCCCTTCATCCTGACCAGATAGTTTGCCATGGAAGATGTCTTTTGCTCTCTCAGGTCCTTCATAGCTTCCTTCATCATCTCAGGGGATCATTTCTGCATATACCTTTGATGTTCTCAGCAGGTGGAAGATCCCCTACATTCCTGTATTGTAAGACCAACTCTGTCCCTCCTCTTCTGTAAAGTTAGATTGAGGGAAAAGTGTATGTTTAGGGTTAATAACATGTTTGATTTGCGTTAGGAATCTTTCTGCCGGATGAATAATGGTATTTGGAGCCTGTGATATTTACAAAAATATATAGGTAAAATATAAGTATAAAAACAGAAATCTAGGTAAGATTGGAAGCCAGAAGGGAACTGGGCCCTTGAGTGGGATACTTAGGTTTGAATTATGTTCTGCACATGTGTCTCAGATAAATTGATATACAATGGCATAGGACCTTATACCTTGGATAATTGATTGTCGAAGAGAACATCGAGTCAAAAAACTATAGTCAGTAGCATTAGGAAGATAGTCAGTAGGTTTAGAAAGAAGAGTGAGTATAGGATTTGGACCAAAAGTTCTTTAGCAATAGGGTTTCGGGTAGAGAGTGAATGTAAATGTCAGCATATGTGAAGTGTCAGTCACAATGATGAACTGGGGGAAATATGTATGAAAGCAGGTATCAATAAAGATATTACCAAATCAGGCAAAGTATGAAGTGAGTGATAGGATTAGACATTTTCAACATGGTTGAGGTTGAATATATAATCTTAGGAAGAAACAAATATGTAGTCACCAATTTGATTTACATTTGAGAGCATTAGGCAACCTGGACATGGTTCTTTTTAGTAATCCACGCTCCCTTGGCATTTAGGCTTTGATACAATCATGAGTGTGACCTTCGTTTTTTGTGTCCAGAATATTCCTGTGATAAAATCTATATATAGATAAGGTGACATGAGTATTTCTTCCACCATTTCTGGGAGCAATATTTTGAAGACGTATAAATTAGTATTGAAGGGACAAAGAAGAGTACACTGTATCTATTAATATAGAGATAATGCATTAATAGACAATACTGTGAATAAAAAGCATAACTGGTTCCAACTTTAAATAATGGATTGAATTGAATCGTGAACATATAGAGGAAATCTTATATTGATATACAATTATTCATTCCAACCAGTTATACATCTAATGTTAATATTAATGTTATGGTTCATCATGAAGAGTGTGTGAGTTTAGCTTCGAAATTGATTATGGAAATTGAAAATAATGTATTTGGAAAGAAGTCTCATGAAAAGACCAGTCAAGTAACATGGAGGAATACATGTGTTCTGAAGCAAGAAGTGTTTGAAAGTGAAACAAATTCCTATATATTTTAAACTTGTGGAAGAAATACATATCCTATGATGTGCAAAAACTGAAGAAATAGTAATGTACCAGTGTTGGATTAAAATGAAGGTCAATATAGACATCATGTCCCATAGGAATCTACTGGCATTGATGTTAAACTGGGTCAGTTACTGTAGAAATATTAGGATTTGTAAACACCATTGATTGAAATTAGTTTTCAGTACTGGGAAATAAATATGTATTTCAGGTGGATGAATATTTCTGAGAATTATCTTCTGAAAAGTTGATTATAAATTTATATACATGAACATGAATGAATTTACAGAGTGTGTATAAGTCACATACCTTTCATATTTTGAGAAATCTGGAGTGTATGTATATATATATATATATATATATATATATATATATATATATATATATATATATATATTTTAAATAAACACAAATATACATTAAAAAGTATCAATATATATGCTAATCGTAATTCATCATGTAATATACATCATTCAAAGATGCAAAATATTTATTATACTGAACATGGATTTATGTATAATATTGTTCTACTGGGAAGCTTACACATAGTTTGAATTTTCAGTTCCCACAGCGTTTAGGAGGACTGATCTCTTCTCACAATTTGTATCTGCCAATTCAGCCAACTCATGAAAATGTACGTGTGATACCAGGTAGGATTCTGTATGTGCATATAAAAATACATGTGCTGAGTAGGCTACAGAGAAAGGGAGACAGGAATTCACATATTTGTGAACTTTATAAACACATGGAGGACTATTTCAATTAAAAATTGAGTAGATTTATAACACCTACCCTTAATCATGCAAAAGGGAAGTCCAACTGTACAGCATGCCTCCTCTGAACTGCTTGTATTTTTATTCTATTTGGGTATTATTCTTCATCATATTAGGATTAGTAGTCAGAGTATAGTAGGGTATGAGTTACTGTCAGGGATTCAGTATTTCGAATGGAAAATTGGAAATGGATCAATGTGTATGCAAATTAGTGTTACACAAAAATTTTCCCACTCTCATTTAGAACAATAACTTGACATTACCTTCACCCCAAGTAAGACACAATTAGAGAAAAAGAGTTAGAAAATCTTTGAATTCATACCTGAAATGAAAACTTCTCCGGATTTCACAACCTTGGAGATGGTAGAGGAGTTTCCAAAAGTAAGGGACAATGTAAAAACTCCACAAACATGAAGATTTGCCAGCCTAAAGACGTCTGGAGAAACTGCCTCTAAGATGGACAGTTGAAATATATGTAGTTTTCAGGAACTTTAGCTTTTTTTCTAGTAAGACCATCAAACGTCTTTATGCATCTCTGTGACCTGGAGGACATGGTTTATAATTTTCCAATGAACATGAAGCAGTAGTGCTGAATTCTCTCTTTGTAGGTGAACTATGGCCACTGGGGGCTATGTGTCTCCCCATGTGGACTGTGAAGCCATTTCATCATCCTCCACTTTTTATAGTGTCTCCTGCTGCACTGAGAGTTTTGTATTTGCTTCATGAAATACAAGGAGTTAAACTTGACCACAGTCCTGGAGGGAGTTCTGTCACATATGGTGGGTCAGGGACTGCAGGAGAATGCACCAACAGGACTTGTATACCACATAGGTTGCCTCCGTGACCATAGCAACCTGATTCTGAACATTGCCCTTAAACCTCTTCATATAACATGATGCGTTTACATACAATGTTCTGCTGGCTGCACCATGTCAGTCACAAGCCATTTGGAAGACAATGGCAGATCCACATGACCCCACCACAGATGTTTTATCACACACTTAATCACCTCTGCTCTAGGCCCACTATTCTGCAGGCTCCAAATTACTGGCATCTCTGTTCTACACCATATTCATGAAAGCCTGTTAATCAAGGCACTGTCTGGTACACACATGATCAGCAACAGGACATCCAAAGGTTCTTCAGTGCCACCTGGTAATTGGAATTTTAAATATTTCATGGTATTTATCTAGCCAATTTTCAAGGATGAAGTTGGAGGCACTGTTTATTTCAATTCATTCAGGAATCATTCAATGTTGAGGAAGATCATTTCAATGAAAGCTCTGGAGAACTCTCAAAGGCAAGGCTTCCCAAAGAGTGGCCAAAAGGTCACACGAAGCCACGCCCATTGAGGTCTAAAATTGAGGTCCATGTGTTTTTTGACTATCAAATATGGCTGCCAAGTCTTTCAGGATTAAATCATGTGATATCCTGTCTGAGATTCCCAGTGCTCTGTGGAAAGCCACCGTGGGCATAGATCTCAGTTTCCAAGGGCGACTCTCATGCGTGGCCTCTTAAAATCCCCACACAATTTATGGCAATTCTTCTTTGATATGTGTTCCAGAACTCAGGCTCTAAGGGGAATGACACCAGAGTTCAAGCCCAGGTGGATCCAGTCATCTCTTCCAACTGCCACAAGAATGACCACAATTAAAACCAAAAGACACCCACATGGCCCTCATCTTCTTAAATATAGACATTCATCTTAACCTCTGGCTGGAGGTTACCATGCAGGATGCATCCCAAGAGAGTGTCCAAAATAATGTCGCTTGCCCCTCATTTGCCTAAAGTGAGGGTGACATGGACACCCTTCCTGTGAACCAGGAGTGATCAAATAGGCCTACCATTAATACTGCTCTCCTTCTCCAATTTGAGGCCTACTGACTCTCAGGTATAGATTCTTTATGTGATATGGAATCTTGAGAAAACACAAGCACCTCTGCAGGGATTTGAAGAACTCATTTGACCTAAAGGACTCCTATTCACACTTGATGGAGGTAAAGAACCTAACAGAGGAAGGCAAGAGACTCATCCACAATGAGTGATTTTTTGCCATTTTGGTTTTGATTGCACAAATGGAATCTATCTTTAGATCTACCATGTGCTGAGAATCTAAGCCACAACCTCACACAGGCCCAAAAGGCTGATTCGGACACGTCCCTTTTCAAAGCAATTAAGCAAAGAGCCACATGTTATGCCCATTTATTTCCATTTGAAAACAGTTTTCTTCAGGCTTCACAAAGGGGTGGCCTGAGGCAAAGACCTTCTTGACATTCAGGGCAACATAACCATAAGTATGCAAATGAACCAAAGCAGGGTTTCTCCACTGAGAGTTTACTGGTCACACAGATATTTGAGTTTTCTAAGATGTTCCCATTCCCTACAGCTATCAAGCACATGGCCATGTCACAGAGCTTGGAGGTGGTACACATCTTGGACTCAAAACCATGGGCCTATTCTTGAGGTTTGCCAGAATTCAGGAAGAAAACAGGAACTTAGAAAGTTAGTAGGTGTTTCTTATGCATAAGGCGAGCCACAGTCCATTCCTAAATCGGGCAGGAAGAATGCTGGGAAGCATTCTACTAGACAGGACACATCCTTGATGCATTCTCTTTTCTAATGTCTACAACCACGGACAGAGTGGGAAACACAGACATAGAAGCACTCGCCTTGTCTAACGACTTACTAGAAACAGTCCACTCCAATCCAAACAAACTGCCTTTCCTACCTATTCTCAGAACATGAGACAAAACCACAAACTCACACCCACACCGACAAAGGCACCTCCTTAACTCAAGTAGGTCTGTGAATATCCAGAGTGTCCTCTGACTGGTGGACCATACTATGTTCCCCTGAAATGGCCTGACCTGTGTCAGATCTGGTCTCCTTGGCTAACTCTGTGAAGGTGTCAGGAGCCAGAGGTGAGCCACTACCTGCTTTCTCAGAAACGGCTCCTCTTTAAAGCTTTCCTGGCATTTGGCCATCCTCACATCAGTAGTTACCAAGAAAGACTGACTCTGTCTTTGGTAAATCCAAACAAGTGTGACCACTGGGACTGAGACTGGGACTGGCTATGGGTGACTGGCTTCATGAATCCCAAGTTCAGAGATTTTAATCACCAAGGAAGTGAGGTGAGGTCACTTCCTTCAGGAACTGAATGAGGTTACTGCCTTGGCAACCACTTTGTCCTACCAGTGGCTTCCAAGTGTCACATGAGAAGGAGGCTGCCCCTACTTCCTGTTACACTTTCACAAGATAGAACGGTATATCAATCATAGGCGCCCTGGGACAGCTACCCACACAGGCTGGGTTTGGTCCATTTTCTCTACATTAAGAAGAGAGAGGCTGATTCAGTCAGAACCCTTCATCCTGACCAGGTTGTTTGCCACTGAAGATGACTTTTGCTCTCTCAGGTCTTTTATAGCTGCCTTCATGTTCTTCAGAGATCATTTATGCATGTACCTTTGAGGTTTTCATCAGGTGAAAGATCTCATACAACTCTATCCCTGCTCTTCTGTAAAGTTAGATTGATGGAACAGTGAATGGTTAAGGTTAACAACATGTTTGATTTGGGTTAGAAATCATTCTGCTGGATGAATGATGGTATTTGGAACCTAAAATATTTAAAAGAATATAGAGGTGAAATATAATTATGAAAACAGAAATCTAGTTTAGATTCGAAGCCCAGGATGGCATTGGGACCTTGACTGGGATAATTAGCATTGAATTATGTTATGCACAGATGTCTAAGATGAATCTATAATCAATGGCATAGGATCTTCTACCTTGGATGATTGAATGTACAAGAGAACATCGAGTCAAACAGGGACAGTCGGTAGGATTAGGAAGATAGTCGGTAGGTATAGGAAGAAGAGTGAACATAGTATTTGAAACAAAAGTTCTTTAGCAATAGGGTTTTGGTTAGAGAGTGAATATTTGTCAGCACATGTGAAGAGTCAATCACAATGATGAACTTGGGAAATATGTAGGAAAGCAGATATCAATAAAGACATTACAAAATCAGGCAAACTATAAAGTGATAGGATTAGACTTTTTCAAAGGGTTCAGGTTGAATATATAATCTTAGGAAGAAACACATATGTAGTCACGAATAGGATTGACATTTGAGAGAATTAGGCAATGTGGACATGGATGTTTTTAGTAATCCATGCTCACTTTCCATTTAGGCTTTGGTACAATAATAAGTGTGACCTTTGCATTTGGTGTCCAGAATATTACTGTAATAAAATGTATATGTAGATCATGTGGCATGCGTATTTCTTCCACCATTTCCGGGAGCAATATTGTGAAGACGAATAAATTAGTATTGGGGGTACAAAGAGGCGTATGCTGTGTCTATGAATATAGAGATTATGCATACATAGATCATACTGGGAAAAATATAACTGGTTCCAATTAAATAATGGATTGAATTGATATCTGAAAATATATAGGAAATCTTATATTGATATACAATCATTCATTCCAAAGAGTTATACATCTAATGGTAATCTTAGAGTTATGGTTTATAATGAAGGGTGTGTGAGTTTTGTTTCAAAAGTGATTACGGAAATAGAAAATAATGTGTTTGGAAAGAAGTCTCATGAGAAGACCAGTCAAGAAACATGGAGGAATACATGTGTTCTGAAGCAGAAAATGATTGAAAGTGAACCAAATGCCTATAAACTTCCTAACTTGTGGAATAAATATATATCCTATTATGTGCATAAACTGAAGAAATAGTAATGTAACAGTGTTGAATAAAAATGAACTTCAAAATACACATCATGTTCCATAAGGAATCTACTTGCATTGATGTAAACCTAGGTCAGTTACTGTAGAATGGAAAATTGCAAAATAAATCCAATCTGGAATGGGAAATTCTCAGGAGTTCACAACCTTGGATATGGTGGAGGAGTTTCTCAAAGTAAGGGACATTGTAAACACAACACAAACATGGAGCTCTGCTGGCCTAAAGACTTCTTGAGAAACTGGCTAAGAGGTTGGGCACTTAAATTTATATTGTTGTCTGGAGCTATAGCTTCTTTTGTAGTGAGACCATCAAAGCTGGGTGTGCATCTATGTGACCTGGAGGACATGGTATCTTATTTTATAATGAACATATGGCAGCAGTACTGAATTCCCTCTTTGTAGGTAAACTGTGGCCACTGGGGGCTAAGTGTCTCCCCATGTGGACTGTGAAGCCATTTGTTCATTCTCCATTTTCGTGGTGTTTCTTGCTGCTGCACTGGGAGTTTGGTATTTGCTTAACTAAATACAAGGAGTTCAACGGGGACAAGTGCTGGTGGCTACCCCTACTTCATGTGACACTTTCACAAGTTAGAATGGTATATCAACCATAGGCACCCGGGAACAGCTCTCCACACAGGCCATGTTTGGTCCTTCATATCTGCCTACATCTTCTCCAGGGGTCATATCTGCATGGACATTTGAGGTTCTCAGCAGGTGGAAGATCCCCTATATTCCTGTATTGTAAGACCAACTCTGTCCAGCTCTTCTGTAAAGTTAGATTGAGGGAACAGTGTATGGTTAGCATTAATAACTTGATCAATTTGGGTTAGGAATTATTCTGAGGGATGAATAATGATATTGGGAATCTGCTATATTTATAAGAACATAGAGGTGAAATATATGTATGAAAACAGAAATATAGGTAAGATTTGAAGCCCAGAAGGGAATTGGGCCCTTGATTGGGATACTTAGCATTGAATTACCTTCAGCAGAGATTTCTTGGATAAATCAATATACAATGGCATAAGACTTTGTACCTTGGATGATTGAATTTAGAAGGGAACATCAACTCCAAAAGGGATAGTCGGTAAGATTAGAAAGACAGTCGGTAGTTTTCGGAAGAAGTGTGAGTATAGAATTTGGAAAAAAAAATTCTTTAGCAACAGGGTTTCGATTAGAGAGTGAATGCCAATGTCAGCACATGTGAAGAGTCATTCACAATGATGAACTAGGGAAAAAATGTAGGAAAGCAAATATCAAGGAAGACAATAGGAAATTAGGCAAAGTACAAAGTGATTGTTAGGATTAGACATTTTCAACAGGATTGAGTTTGAATATATAATCTTAGGAAGAAACAAATATGTAGTCACCAAAGAATGACATTTGAGAGCATTAGGCAACCTGGACATGGATGTTTTTAGTAATCCATGTTCACTTTCCATTTAGGCTTTGTAAAATCATAAGTGTGACCTTTGCAGTTTTGTCAAGAATATTACTGTGATAAAATGTATATGTAGATCAGGTGACATGAGTATTTCTTCCACCATTTCCGGGAGCAATATTGAGAAGACGTATAAATTAGTATTGGGGGTACAAAGAGGTGTACGCTGTGTCTGTGAATATAGAGATAATGCATGAATAGACCATACTGTGAATAAATAATATAACTGGTTCCACTTTAAATAATTCATTTAATTGATATCTGAAAATATACAGGAAATCTAATATTGATATAAAATCATTCATTCCAACCAGTTATACATCTAATGGTAATATTAGGTTATGGTTTATCATGAAGGGTGTGTCTGATTTTCTTCAAAAGGATTATGGAAATCGAAAATAATGTGTTTGGAAAGAAGTCTCAAAAAATCCAGTCAAGAAACCTGGAGGAATACATGTGTTCTAAAGCAGGAAGGGATTTAAAGTGAACCAAATGCCTCTAAATTTGTGAACTTGTGGATGAAATATATATGCTATGATGGGCTAAACGTGAAGAAATAGTAATGTAGCAGTGTTGAATAGAAATGAAGTTCAAAATAGACATCATGTCCCATAGGAATCTACTTGCATTGATGTTAAACTGGGTCAGTTAATGTAGAAATGTTAGGATTTGTATGAACCATTAACTGAAGTCAGATTTCAGTAATGGGAAACAAATATGTATTCAAGGTGGATGAATATTTCTGAGAATAATCTTCTGAAAAGTTGATTATAAATCCACATACATGAACATGAATGAATTTAGGGAGTTTATATAATACACATATATTTCATATTTTAAAAACCTTGGAGAGTCACACACACACACACACACACAGACACATGCACAGACATTAAAAGTAGCAATATATATGCCAATCGCATTTCATCATGAAATATATATAATCCACATATCGAAAAATATTCATTTTGCTTAACATGGATTCATGTATAATGTTGTTCTACTAGGAAGCTGACATAGGTTGAATTTTCAGTTTCAACAGCGTTTAGGAGGAATGATCTCTACTCACAATTTTTATCTTCCAAGTCAGTAGCCTCAAAAGAAATTATGTGTGATACCAGGTAGGATTCTATATGTGCGTATAAAAACACATGTGCTGAATAGGCTACAGAGAAAAGGAAACAGGAAGTCACATATTCGTTACCTTTAAAAACACATGTAGAACTATTTCAATTAAAAATTGACAATTTTTATAATACCTACCCTTTATCATGCAAAAGGCAAGACCTAGTATACACCATGCCTCCTCTGAACTGCTTGTATTTCTATTCTCTTTGGGTTATTTTTCTTCACCATATTAGGATTTATCGTCAAAGTCTAGTAGGGTATGGGATAGTGTCAGAGATTCAGTATTTTGGATGGAAAATAGGAAAATGAATCCAATGTGTACGCAAACATATGCTACACAAAAATCTTCCAACTCTCATCAAGAACAATGCCTTGTCATTACCTTCGACCCTAGTAAAACACAATTAGAGGAGAAGAGTTAGAAAATCTGTGAATTCATATGTGGAATAAAATATACTCAGTAGTTCAAAAAATTGGAGGTGGTAAAGGAGTTTCCAAAAGTAAGGGAAAGTTTAAACAGTCCACACACATGGAGCTCTGCTGGCCTAAAGACTTCTTGAGAAAGTCCCTCTGAGGTTGGGCACTTGAAATATATTTTGTTGTATGGAGCTTTAGCTTCCTTTGTAGTGAGACCATCAAAGATGGGTCTGCATCTATGTGACCTGGAGGACATGGTTTCTTATTTTCCAATGAACATGAGACCGTAGTGCTGAATTCTCTCTTCCTAAGTAAACTGTGGACACTGGAACCTAAGTGTCTCCCCGTGTGAACTGTGAAGCCATTTGGTCATCCTCCACTTTTCGTGGTGTTTCTTGCTGCTGCACTGGGAGTTTGGTATTTGAATCACGAAATACAAGGAGTTCAACTGGGACACAGTGCTGGAGGGAGTTCTGTCACGTGTGTATGGTCAGGTTCTGCAGGAGAATGCACCATCCAATATTCTATCTCTCATTGTTTGCCCCCGTGTCCATAGCAACCTGATTCTGAACATTTACCTGAAACCAAACGATATAACAATTTGCCTTTACATATAAGGGTCTGCTGGCTGCACCTTGTGAGTCACAAGCCATTCTATATAAATGCCACATTTTTAATCCATTCATCTAATGAAGGGAATCTAGGTTGGTTCCACAGTCTTGCAATTGTGAATTGTGCTGCTATGAACATCGATTTATCAGTATCTCTGTAGCATGCTCTTTTTAGTTCTTTAGGGAATAGACCGAGAAGGGGAATAGGTCAAATGGTGGTTCCATTCCCAGCTTTCCAAGAAATCTCCATACTGCTTTAAAAATTGGCTGCACCAATTTGCAGTCCCACCAGCAATGTACAGGTGTGCCCTTTTCCCCACATCCTCGACAGCACATGATGGCGTTTGACTTCATAATGGCTGCCGATCTTACTGCAGTGAGATGGTATCTTAGGGTGGGTTTGTTTTGCTTTTCTCTGACTGCTAGAGATGGTGAGCATTTTTTCATGTACTTATTGATTGATTGTATGTCCTCCTCTGAGAAGTGTCTGTTCAGGTCATTGGCCCATTTGTTGATTGGGTTATTCATTTTCTTATTGTTTAATTTTTTTGAGTTCTTTGTATACTCTGGATATTAGGGCTCTATCTGAAGTGTGAGGAGTAAAGATTTGTTCCAAGGATGTAGGCTCCCTATTTACCTCTCTTATTGTTTCTTTTGCTGACAAAAATGTATTTAGTTTGAGTAAGTCTCATTTGTTGATTCTAGGGATTAACTCTGGTGCTATGGGTGTCCTATTGAGAAATTCGGAGCCCGACACCACAGTATGTAGATGGTGGCAAAAGTTTTCTTCCACCAGATGCAGTGTCTCTGATTTGATATCAACCTCCTAGATCTATTTTGAGTTAACTCTTGTGCATGGTGAGAGGAGGGGATTCAGTTTCATTTTGTTACATATGGAATTCCAGTTTTCCCAGCACTATTTGTTGAAGATGCTATCCTTCCTCCATTGCATGCTTTTAGTCCCTTTATCAAATATAAGATAGCTGTAGTTTTGTGGATTGGTTTCTGTGTCCTCTATTCTGTATCACTGGTCCACCCGCCTGTTTTGTCACCAGTACCATGCTATTTTTGTTACTATTGATCTGTAGTATAGTTTGAGGACTGGTATCGGTATACTGCCTGATTCACACTTCCTGCTTAGAGCTGTTTTTGCTATTCTGGGTCTTTTATTTTTCCATATGAATTTCATAATTGTTTTATCTATTTCTACAAGAAATGACCTTGAGATTTTGATTGGCATTGCATTAAACCTATAGAGAACTTTTGGTAATATCGTCATTTTGATGATGTTAGTTATGCTTATCCATGAACAGGGTATATTTTTCCATCTTCTAAGATTTTCTTCTATTTCTCTCTTTAGGGTTCTGTAGTTTTCATTGTATATGTCTTTCACCTCTTTTGTTAGGTTGATTCCCAAGTATTTTATTTATTTTTGATGATATTGTGAATGGACTGATTGTCCTCATTTCCATTTCAGAGGATTTGTCGCTGATATACAAAAATGCCTTTGATTTATGCGTGGTGATTTAATATTCTGCCACTTTGCTGAATTCATTTATTACCTCTAATAGTTTCTTTGTAGACCCTTTTGGGTCTGCTTGGTATAGAATCATGTCTTTTGCAAATAGCGATAATTGGAGTTCTTCTTTTCCTATTTTAATGCCTTTAATTTCTTTAGTCTTTCTAATTGCTCTGGCCAGTGTTTCGATAACTATGTTGAACAGAAGGGGTGAGAGAGGGCATCATTGTCTTGCTCCAGATTTTAGGGGGAATGCCTTCAATTGTTCTCCATTCAGAATGATGCTAGCCTGAGGCTTAGCAAAGATTGCTTTTACAATATTGAGGTATGATTCTGTTATCCCTAGTTTTTCTAGAGTTTTGAACGTAAAGTGATGCTGTACCTTGTCAAATGCTTTTTCTGCATCTCTCGAGATGATCATATGGTTCTTATTTTTAAGTCTATTGATGTGATGAATAACATTTATTGATTTCCGTATATTGTACCAGCCTTGCATCCCAGGAATGAATCCTACTTGATTATGGTGCACATTTTTTTTATATATATGTTTTTGTGTCTGATTCGCCAGAATTTTTTTGAGGATTTTTGCATTTTTCCTGAAATACCTTGAAAAGTATTGGTTTTTGTTCTTCTTTAAAGGTTTTGTATAATTCTGCTCTATACCCATCCGGTCCTGGGCTTTTCTTAGTTGGTAGTATTTTGATGGTTTCTTCTATTTCCTCAATTGATATTGGAATGTTTAAGTTGTCTATATCCTCCTGACTCAATCTGGGCACATCATATGACTTAAGAAATTTATCAATGCCTTCACTATATTCTATTTTATTGGAGTATATTAATTCAAAATAATTTCTGATTTTCTTCTGTATTTCTGAAGTGTCTCTTGTTATATTTCCTTTTTCATTTCATATGCTAGTAATTTGAGTTCTCTTTCTTCTTCTCTTTGTTAGCATGGCTAAGGGTCTGTCGATTATATTTATTTTTTCAAAAAACCAATGTATTGTTTTGTCAATTTTTTAAATTGTTTCTTTTGTTTCGATTTCATTAATTTCTTCTCTGATTTTAATTATTTGTTGCCTTCTACTTCTTTTGCTGTTGTTTGCTCTTGTTTGTCTAAGATTTTGAGATGAAGTATGAGATCATTTATTTGTTTGTTTTTTCTTTTTCTAAGGAATGAACTCAAGCAATGAATTTTCCTCTTGGAACTGCTTTCAATGTGTCCCATAGATTCCGATATATTGTGTCTGTGTTTTCATTTATCTCTAAGAATTTTTTAATTTCTTCCTTGATGTCTTCTATAACCCATTGATCATTCAGAAACCTATTGTTCATTCTCCAAGTGATGAATGATTTTTCCTTCCTTTTTTATCGTTGATTTTTAATTTCATTCCATTATGATCAGATAAAATGCATGGTATTATCTCTACTCCTTTTTATTGTCTAAGAATTGCCCTGTGACATAATATATGATGTATTTTTGAGAAGGATCCATGTTCTGCTGAGAAAAAAGTGTAACTTCTTGATGATGGGTTGTATATTGTATATATGTCAATTAAGTCTAGGTTATTAATTGTGTTATTGAGTTCTATAGTTTCCTTATTCAACTTTTGTTTGGAAGATCTGTCCAGTGGTGAGAGAGGTGTGTTCATGTCTCCCATGATTACTGTATTGTGGTCTATTAGACTCTTGAAATTGAGAAGAGTTTGTTTGATGAACAAAGCTGCACCATTGTTTGTGGCATATATATTTATGATTGTTATGTCTTGTTGGCGTATGGTTCCCTTGAGTAGTATGTCGTGTCCTTCTTTATCCCTTTTGATTAACTTTGGCTTGAAATCTATTTTATTAGATATGAGTATGGACACTCCTGCTTGTTTCCGAAGTTCATAAGAGTGATACGATTTTTCCAAGTATCACCCTCAGTCTATGTATGTCTTTTCCTATAAAATGCGTCTCCTGTAGGCAGCATTTTGTTGGTTCTTGTTTTGTGATCCATTCTACTAGCCTGTGTCTCTTAATTGGTGAGTTTAAGCCATTAAGATTTTTGGTTATTATTGAGATATGGGTTGTTCTTCCAGCCATATTTGTTTATTTATGTTACTAAACATAGTTTGTTTTCCTCTTTGATTATTTTCCCCCCTTTAATGTCCTACCTCCCACTGTTGGTTTTCATTGGTATTTTCCATTTCCACTTCCTGTAATGTTTTGCCGAGCATGTTTTGAAGAGATGGTTTTCTAGCTGCAAATTCTTTTCTCTTTTGTTTATCGTGGAAGGTTTTAATTTCATCTTCCATCTGTAGCTTAATTTCGCTGGATACATGATAATTGGTTGGAACCCATTTTCTTTCAGTGTTTGAAATATGTTATTAAAGGATCTTCTAGCTTTCAGAGTCTGTGTTGAAAGATCAGCTGTTATCCTGGTTGGTTTACCACTAACTATAATCTGCTTCCTTTCTCTTGTAGCTTTTAAAATTCTCTCCTTATTCTGTATGTAGGGTATCTTCATTACAATGTGTCTAGGTGTGGATCTCTTATGATTTTGCACGTTTGGCGTCCTGTAGACTTTTAGGATTTGGGATTTTGTCTCATTCTTCAAGTCTAGGAATTTTTCTCCTATTATTTCATTGAATAGATTGCTCACTCCTTTGGTTTGGACCTCTATACTTTCCTGTATCCCAATGACTCTTATGTTTATTCTCTTTATGTTATCCCATATTTCTTGCAGTTTTGCTCATGGTTTCTTAACAGTCTTGCTGAGCTGTATATGTTCTTTTTGAGTTGAAATACTTTGTCTTCATTGTCTGATGTTCTATCTTCTAAGTATTCTGCTCTGATGGTAGTATTCTCAATTGAGTTTTTAAGATGGTTCATTACTTCCTGCGTTTCTAAGATTTCAGTTCGTTTGTTTTTTATAACCTCTATCTCCCTGGATAGTTGATCTTTGCTACTTGGATTTTTTTATGTAATTCATTGTCGAAGTGATCTTTCATTAACTGATTTTTGCTGTCTAATGTCTTCCTTGAGATTCCAGATCACCTGAAGCATGTATATCCTGAATTCTATATCTGACATTCCATATGCTGCATCTATTACCTCTTCTAAAGTTGAGTTGACCTGCATTGCTTGTGGTCCTTTCTTTCCTTGTCTTTTCATACAGCTTGCGTTTCTTTCTGCTTGGGAAACTGTTGTGTTTTTGTAATTTTCCCCCTGTATATTTATATTGCTCTTGTATTGTGGAAAAGTCTCCATTGCAGGTGCGGTTGGCGGCTGTGCTGCTCCTCCAATTGGGGTGATCTGTCTACCATGCTGACCGGCCGCTAGGCCTGTTCTGACGGTCGGTCGTACGTCTGCCTACCTTGCAGGCATGGGTGTCGGCTCTGCTCTGCCCCTACTCCAATTGGGGTGACGTGACTACCACGCCGGTGGGTCGCTGGGCCTGTTCCAGGCACAGGTGGCAGCTCTGCTCTGCACCTCTGGCTTGATGACAAATTGAGAGAGACTCAGATGTTTGTGACTCACTTTCTTTACCAGGAGACCAACTATTTCTCTCGCCGCTGGTATCGATGAAGTTATCTCCTCCACTGCTTTGTGATCACATCAGATGTCTGCCATGTTGGTATCCCATGTAAATGGCAGCATTTCATTCCCTTTGTCGGGTGACCAAAGCAACGGGTGAGTCCTGACCGGCCCTCACAAGCCCCGTCTCAATCCTGTTGCCACTGTCTATGAAGGCTCAGTTGGCATTTACCTCTACAGTATTCAGCAGGACCCAGACCAAGAAACAGTTTCCGCAGGTTCTTTAGCCCTGGGCCAGAACAGTTCCGGGACCCGGAATTCAGCCGCTCCGGGCTCGGTGTATGTTCTGATAGGAGAACGATCCAAGAAGCAATTTTCATGGGTTCTTTAGCACTGACCCTGAGTAATTTGTCTGCAAGATGAAGGCGAATGGCAGCCTGAAATTACCTATTCTGTATCTGAATGAGCTGTGATCAGTCGAAAACAGGGATGGTGACATCAGCTCTCCAAGATGGTGACCGCTATCTTCCTCTGTGGTCTCACTGGTGTGGAAAACCGAATTGGACCGCTTCCTTCCCCCATTTCAAACCCAGAATTCAGCACTGAGCACAGTGATTGCCCAGATGGCAGGAGCCCGCATAATCCACAGACTGTATCTTTGTGTTGCTCTCTCATCGTTTCCCAGCGCGCATTGCAGACACTAGCCGTGGGGCGATTTGCTAAATAAGCAGCGTGACCCTCCGTGAGGACAAATTGCTGGTGTTTGAGTCCCCGTAGCTGGTCCTTGTGCAATGGAAATCCTTCCTGTAGGTTTTGGAGCACACCAATTTTCCTGGAAATTTCTAATAAGATAGATTTTAGCCGTTCTAACTCGTCCTTCTCCTGCAAAGTGACGCGGTACAGGTGGGTAATGAACTCCCATCGCTGCCATAATATGATCCCCTGAAGTTAGTTTTCAGTACTAGGAAACAAACATGTATTTCAGGTGGAAAAATATTCCTGAGAATAATCTTCTCAAACGTTGATTATAAATCCAAATACATGAATATGAATGAATTTAGTTAGTGTATAATAAGACACATATATTTTATATTTTGAATAATCAGCAGAGTGAATACACACACACACACACACACACACACACACACACACACACACACCTAAATACAGACATTACAAAGTAGCATTATGTATGGCAATCGAAATTCACCATGAAATATATATCATCCACAGATCCAAAAATATTGATTTTACTAAATATGGATTTATGTTGTTCAACTAGGAAGCTCACCCATAGGTTGAATTTTCAGTTCCAACAGCATTTAGAAGAAGTGTTTTCTTCTAACAATTTGTATTTGCAAAGTCAGTTACCTCACAAATATGTACGTGTGATACCATGTAGTATTCTATATGTGCATATAAAAATGCATGTGCTGAATCAACTACAGAGAAAGGGAGACAGGAATTCACATATTTGTTAACTTTAAAAACACATAGAGAACTATTTTAACTACAAATTGACAAGATTTATAACACCAACCCTTTATCATGCAAAAGGAAAGTACAACTATACACCATGCCTCCTCTGAACTGGTTGTATTTCTATTCTGTGTGGGTTATTTTACTCCATCATATTAGGATTAGTAGTCAGAGTCTAGTAGGTTTTGGGTTAGTGTCAGGGATTCAGTATTTCGAATTGAAAATAGGAAAATAAATTCAATATTTATGCAAATATGTGATACAAAAAATGTTCCCACTCTCATCCAGAACAATGCCTTGACATCATCTTCGCTTAGAGGACATGATTTACAAAAATCTGTGAATACATATCTGGAATGGAATATGCTCAGGAGTTCATATACTTGGAGGTGGTATAGGAGTTTCCAAAAGTAAGGGACAGGGTAAACACTCCACAAACATGGAGCTCTGCTGGCCTAAAGACTTTTGAGAAACTGCCTCTGAGTTTGGGCACTTGAAATATATGTTGCTGTCAGGAGATTTAGCTTCCGTTCTAGTTAGACCATCATAACTGGGTCTGCATCTATGTGACCTGGAGGACATTGTTTCTTAGTTCCCAATGAACATGAGGCAGCAGTGCTGAATTTTTTCTTTGTAGGTAAACTGTAGCCACTGCACGCTAAGTGTCTCCTCGTCTTTACTGTAAAGCCATTTTTTCATCCTCCACTTTTTGTGGTGTTTCTTGCTGCTGCACTGGGAGTTTGGTATCTGTTTCTTGAAATACAAGGAGTTCCACTGGGACAAAGTGCTGGAGGGAATTCTGTCACATGTGGTGGGTCAGGGTCTGCAGGAGAATGCACCAAGCAAGCTTCTTTCCCACAGAGCTTGCCCCATTGACCATAGCAACCTGATTCTGAATATTGTCCTGAAACCTCTCCATATAACAAGATGCTTTTACATACAAGGGTCTGCTGGATGCAAAATGTCAGTCACAAGCCATTTGGAAGCCAATGGCAGATAAACATGGCCTCACCACAGATGTTATTTCAGACACCTCCCCACCACTGCTCTAGGTCAACTACTCAGCAGGCTCCAAATTACTGGCATCTCTGTTCTACAGCATTTTCGTGAAACCAAGTCAATCAAGGCACTGTCTGGTATACTCATAATCAGCAACAGGAATCCAAAGTTTCTCCAGTGCCACTTGGTCAAGGGAATTTCAAAAATTTGGTGGTATTTATCTAGCTATTTTTTAAGGATGAAGTTGGAGGCACTGTGGGTTTCCAATCATTCAGGAACCATTAAATGGCGAGGAAACTCATTTGAACGAAAGAAATGGAGAACTATCACAGGCAAAGCTTCCCAAAGTGTGGCCAAAAGGTCACATGAAGCCAGGCTCATTGAGGTCTACAATGTGAGCTCCATGTGTGTTATGACTCAAAACTATGGCTGCCAAGTCTTTAACAATAAAATCGTGTGATATCCTGGCTGAGATTACTTATGCTCTGTGGAAAGCCACCCTGGGCCTAGATCTCAGTTTCCAAGGGCAAATCTCGTGTGTGGCCTCCTAAAATCTCAACACAATTCATGGCAATACTTCTCTGAGGACAGTTCCACAACTCAGTCTCTAAGGGGAATCACACCAGAGTTCAAGCCCAGGTGGAACCAGACATCTCTTCCAACCGCCACACAAATGACCACAATTAAAAACAAAAGACTCCCACATGGCACTCATCTTCTTCCATATAGACACTAATAATAACCTCTGGCTTGAGGTTTTCATGAGGGGCACAGACCAACACAGTGTTCAAAATAAGCACCCTCGCACCTCATTTGTCACAAGTCAGGGTTGCCTGGACACCCTTCCTTTGAACACGGAATGATCATAGAGCCCTGCCTTTAATACTGCTCCACAATTCCAATTTGAGGCTTACTGACTGTGGGATTTAGATTCTTTATGTGAACTGGAGTCATGAGTAATCACAAGCACCAGTGGGCTAGACTCTGCAAGGCTTTGAAGTACTCATTTGATGCAAAGGATCCCTATTCTCACTTGATGGAGATCAGGAACCTTACAGAGGAAGGCGAGAGACGTAGTCAACAATAAATGCTTTTTGGACATTTTGGATTTGGGTGCACACATGGGATCTTTCTTTAGGTCCATTAGGTGCTGAGTATCTAAGCCACAGCCTCACACAGGGCCAAGTGGCCAATTCAGACACATCCCTTTCCAAACAATTAAGCAAAGAGCCCCAGGTGATGCCCATTCATTTCCATTTGAAAACTGTTTTCTTCAGGCTTCACAAAGGCGTGGCCTAATCAAAGACCTTCCTGTTATTCAGTGCAACAGAAGAATAGGTATGCAAAAGGCCCAAAGCAGGGTTTCTCCACAGAGACTTTACTGGTCACATTGATATCTGAGTTTTCTGAGATGCTCCAATTCCCATCAGCTATCCTGTACATGGCCATGTCCCAGAGCTTGGAGGTGGTACATATCTTGGACACATACCCATGAGCCTATTATGGTTTGTGGCCAGAATTCAGGCAGAAAACAGGAACTTAGGAAGACAGTAGGTGTTGCCCATCCAGAAGGCAAGCCAAGTCCATCTATAAATTGGGAAGGATGAATGCTGGGAAGCTTTCTACTAGACAGAACACATCCATTGATGCATGCTCTTTCTAATGTCTTCATCCACGAACACAGTGGGATACCCAGACATAGAAACACACTCCTTGTCAAACGACTTTCTAGAAACCATCCACTCCAAAATGAACATACTGCCTTTCCTACCTATTCTCAGAAAATGAGACAAGACCACAAACTCACACCCAACCCACAAAGGCACCTCCTTCCCCCAAGTAGGTCTGTGACTATCCGGAGTGTCCTCTTACTGGTGGGCCATACTATGTTCCCAGAAATGGCCTGTCCTGTCTCAGATCTGGTCTCCTTGGCCAACTCTGTGAGGTTATTAGGAGCCAGCGGTGAGCCATTACATGGAGATGACTTTTTCTCTCTCAGGTCCTTCATAGCTGCATACATCTTCTCCAGGGATCATTCCTGTATGGACCTTTGAGGATCTTAGCATGTGGAAGATCTGCTACATTCCTATATTGAAAGACCAACTCTGTCTCTAATCTTCTGTAAAGTTAGATTGAGGGAACAGTGTATGGTTAGGATTAATAACATGTTCGATATGAATTAGGAATCATTCTGCAGGAATGATTGGGAAGCTGCAATATTTACAAGAAAATATAGGTGAAATATTAGTATGAAAACAGAAATGTAGGTAAGATTTGAAGCCCAGAAGGGCATTGGGCCCTTGATTGGGATACTTAGATTTGAATTATTTTCTGCAGAGATGTCTCAGATAAATTCAGTACAATGGCATAGGACCTTGTACGTTGGATGATGGAATGTTGAAGAGAACTTCTAGTCAAAAAGGGATAGTTGAAATTATTAGAAAGATATTCAGTTTCAGAAAGAAGAGTGAGTATAGGTTTTGGACAAAAGTTCTCCAGCAATAGGGTTTCGGATAGAGAGTGAATTTAAATGTGAGCACATGTGAAGAGTCAGTCACAATGATGAACTGGGGAAAATATGTCGGTAAGCAGATATCAATAGAGACATTAAGAAATCAGGAAAAGTATAAAGTGAGTGATAGGATTAGATATTTTCAACAGGGTTGAGTTTGAATATATAATCTAAGGAAGAAAAAAATATGTTGTCACAAATAGGATTGACATTTGAGAACATTAGGCAACATGTACATGGATGTTTTTAGTAATCCATGCTCACTTTCAATTTAGGCTTTGGTACAATCATATGTTTGACCTTTGCATTTTGGGTCCCGAATATTACTGTGATAAAATGTATATGTAGATTGGGTGACATAAGTATTTCTTATACCATTTCTGAGAGCAATATTTTGAAGATGTATAAATTATTATTGGCGGTACAAAGATTTGTACTCTGTGTCTATGAATATAGAATTAATGCATGAATTGACAATACTGTGAATAAATAATATAACTGTTTCCACTTTAAATAATGGATTGAATTGATATGTGAAAATATACACAAAAACTTATATTGATATACAATCATTCATTCCAACCAGTTACACATCTAATTGTATAATTGCGTTATGTTTTATTATAAAGATTGTGTGAGATTTGCTTCAAAAGTGATTATAGAAATCGAAAATAATGTGTTTGGAAAGAAGTTTCATTAAAAGACCAGTCAAGAAACCTGGAGGAATACATGTGTTCTGAAGCAGTAAGTGATTGAAAGAGAAACAAATGCCTGTAAATTTGTGAATTTGTGGATGAAATATATATCCTATGATGTGCATGAACTGAAGAAATATTAACGAACCAATGTTGAATAAAAATGAACATCAAAATACACACCATGTCCCATAGGAATCTAATTGCATTGATGTTAAACTGGGTCAATTACTGTAGAAATATTAGTATTTGTATGCACATTCACTGAAGTTAGTTTTAAGTACTAGAAAACAAATATGTAGTTCAGGTAAATGAATACTTCTGAGAATAATCTTGTGAAATTTTTATTATAAATCCACATACATGAACATGAATGAATTTCGGTAGTGTATATAAGACACATATATTTCATATTTTGAAAAATCTTGAGAGTGTGTATATATATATATATATATATATATATATATATATATATATATATAAACACACACCCAAAACCCACACAGAGATATTAAAAAGTACCAATATATAAGCCAATCAATATTCATCATGAAATATATAACATCCACAGATGCAAAATAATTTATTTTACTGAGCATGGATTTATGTACAATGTTGTTCTCCTAGGAAGCTCACACATAGGTTGAATTTTCAGTTCCAACTGCTTTTAGGAGGAGTGATCTTTTCTCACAATTTGTATCTCCAAGTCAGCCAAGTCACAAAAATGTACGTGTGATACCAGGTAGGATTCTATATGTGCATATAAAAATACATGTGCTGAATAGGCTACAGAGAAAGGGCATATAAAAATATATGTGCTGAATAGGCTACAGAGAAAGGGAGACAGGAATTCACGTATTTGTTAACTACAAAAACCCATGGTGAACTATTTTAATTTAAAATTGACTAGATTTATAACACCTACACTTTATCATGCAAAAGGCAAATCCAACTATACACCATGCCTCCTCTGAACTGTTTGTATTTCACTTCTGTTTGCATTATTTCTCTCCACCATATTAGGGTTAGTAGTCAGAGTCTAGTAGGGTATGGGTTAGTGTCAGGGATTCAGTATTTTGAATGTAAAATAGGAAAATGAATCAAATGTGTATGCAAATATGTGCTACACAAAATCTTCCTACTCTCATTCACAACAATACCTTGACACTATCTTTGCCCCAAGTAAGACAAAATAAAAGAAGAAGATTTAGAAAATCTGTGAATACATATCAGGAATGGAACATGGTTACGAGTTCACAATATTGGAGGTGGTAGAGGAGTTTCCAAAAGTAAGGGACAGGGTAAATACTGCACAAATATGGAGATCTGCCAGCCTAAAGACTTCTGGAGAACCTGCCTCTGAGGTTGGCCACTTGAAGTATATGTTGTAGTCAGGACCTATGGCTTCCTTTCTAGTGAGACCACCAAAGCTGGGTCTCCATCTATGTGACCTGCAGAACATGGTTTCTTATTTTCCAAAGAACGTGAGGCAGCAAGGCTAAATTCTCTTTTTGTAAGTAAACTCTTGCCACTGAAGGCTAAGTGTGGCCCCGTGTGGACTGTGAAGCCATTTGGTCATCCTCCACTTTTCATGGTGTCCTTGCTGCTGCACTGGGAGTTTGGTATTGGCTTCAGGAAATACAAGGAATTCAACTGGGTCACAGTGCTGGAGGGAGATCTGTCACGTGTTGTGCGTCAGGGTCTGCAGGAGAATGCACCAACCAGGCTTCTATCCCACATAGCTTGCCCCCTTGACCATAGCAACCTGATTCTGAACATTGCCCTGAAACCTCTCCATTCAACAAGATGCCTTTACATACAAGGGTCTGCTGGCTGCACCATGTCAGTTACAAGCCTTTTGGCAGATCCACATGACCCCACCACAGAAGTTTTATCACAGACCTGCAAAACACTGCTCTAGGCCCACTACTCAGCAGACTTTAACTTATTTGCATCATTGTTCTACACCATTTTCATGAAACCCAGTCAATCAAGGCACTGTCTGGTACACTCATGATGAGCAACAGGAAATCCAAAGTGTATCCAGTGTCACCTGGTGATGGGAATTTCAAATTTTTATGATGTTTATCTAGCCATTTTTCAAGGATGAGGTTGGAGGCACTGTGGGATTTAATTCATTCTGGAAACATTAAAAGGTGAGAAAGCCCATTTCAATGAAAGATCTGGAGAACTCTCACAGGCAAGACTTCCCAAAGAGTGGCCAAAAGATCAAATGAAGCCAGGCCCATTGAGGTCTACAATGTGAGGTCCATGTGTGTTTTTACTCTCAACTATGGCTGTCAAGTCTTTCAGAATAAAATCATGTGATATTCTGGCTCAGATTCCCAGTGCTCTGTGGGAAGCCCCCCGGGCCTAGATCTCAGTTTCCAAAGGCCACTACCATGTGTGGCCTCCAAAAATCCCAACACAATTCATGGCAATACATCTCTGCAGTCATTTCCAGAACTCAGTCTCTAAGAAGACTCACACCAGAGTTCAAGCCAAGGTGGACCCAGTCATCTCTTCCATCAGCCAAACAAATGACCACAATTAAAACCAAAACACTCCCACATGGCTCTCAACTACTTCCACATAGACACTCATCATAACCTCTGGCTGGAAGTTTCCATGAGGGCTGCAGCTGAAGACAGTATCCAAAATATGCTCCCTACCCTCATTTGTCTAATGTCAGGGTGGCTTGACAACCTATCTGTGAACAAGGAGTGATCAATTAGGCCTGCCATTAATACTGCTCTGCTTCTCCAATTTGAGCCATATGTCTGTGGGGTTTAGATTCTTTATGTGAATTGGAGTTATGAGAAAATCCAAGCACCTATGGGCTTGCCTCTGCAGGGCTTTGAAAAACTTTCTGAACCAAAGATACCTATTCTCACTTGATGGAAGTCAGGAACCTTACAGAGGAAGGCGAGAGACTTCATCCACAAGACTGCTCTTTTTCCATTTTGGTTTTGGATGCACACATGAGATCTTTCCTTAGATTCATCAGGTGGTGAGAATCTAAGTCACAGCCTCACACAGGGCCAAGAGGCTGATTCAGACACATCCCTTTCCACGGCAATTAAGCAAAGAGCCACAGGTGATGCTCATTATTTTCCATTAGACAACTGTTTTCTTCAGGTTTCACAAAGGGGTGGACTGAGGCAAAGACCTTCCAGACATTCAGGGCAACGGAACAATAGGTAAACAAAAGGCCCATATCAGTGTTTCTCCACTGACACTTTACTGGTCACACTGATATCTGAGTTTTCTGAGTTCCTCTCCATTCCCTTCAGCTATCCAGTACAAGGCCATGTTATAGAGTTTGGAGGTGGTACATATCTTTTACACAAAACCATGAGCCTATTCTTGAGAGTGGCCAGAATTCAGGAAGAAAACAGGAACTTAGGAAGATAGCAGGTGTTGCCCATTCATAAGGAAAGCCGTAGTCCATTCATAAATTTGGCAGGATGAATGCTGAGAAGCTTTCTACTAGACAGAACAATTCCATTGATGCATTCTCTTTTCTAATGTCTATAACCACAGACACAGTGGAATACACAAACCCACAACCACACCCACAAAGGCAACTCTTTCCTCCAAGTTGTTCTGTGACTATCCAGAGTGTCCTCTGACTGGTGGGCCATACTATGTTCCCCAAAATTGCTTGTCCTGTCTCAAATCTGCTTTCCTTTGCTAACTCTGTGAAGTAGTCAGGAGTCAGCGGTGAGCCAATACCTGCTTTATCAGAAAAGAATTATCTTCAGAGCTTCCCTGGCATTTGGCCATCCTCACATCTGTAGGTAAGAGCCGCAGCCCGGCTGGCTGGGCAAAATAACCGGGGGGGTGACGAACAACTTGGGTAGACTGATGCAGCAGGAGTGGAAGCCAATTATTGTTGAATAAGAGCGGTATTTATACATTTTACACAGCCTATCTAATTAGCATAAAATAGATACAGCAGTCAAACAATAAGGAATCTCCACACTTAATGGCTCGCTTTTGTTACTTCACAAACCACTCCCTCTGGCATTTTGCCAGGCGCCATCCAGACTTTTTTTACAGACTCTAACATTTCTCTGGCAAAATAACAGGTGCCAATCTGACTTGTTTACAGACCTTAACAGGTAAGAAGAAAGACTGACTCTGTCTTTGGTAAATTCAAACAAGTGAGACCACTGGGACTGGGATTGGTAATGGCTCTGGGTGCCTGGCTTCCTGGATCCCAAGTTCAGAGACTTTCATCATCAAGGAAGTGAGGTTTGGTCACTTCTTTCAGGAACTGAATGAGGTAACTGCCTTGGCAACCACTTTGTCCTAACAGTTGCTTCCAAGGGTCCCATGAGATGGAGGCTGCCCCTACTTCCTGTGACACTTTCATATGTTAGAATGGTATATCAACCATACGCACCTGGGAAGAGCTTTCCACACAGGCCTGGTTTGGTCTACTCTACATTAAGAAGAGTGAGGCTGATTCAGACACATTCCTTCATCCTACCAGGTTCTTTGCCAGGTCCTTCATAGCTGCCTACATCTTCTCCAGAGATCATTTCTGCATGTACCTTTGATGTTCTCAGCAGGTGGAAGATCCCATACATTCCTGTATTGTAAGACCAACACTGTCGCTGCTCCTCAGTAAAGTTAGATTGAGGGAACAGTGTATGATTAGTGTTATTAACATGTTCGATATGGGTTAGGAACCATTCTGCTGGATGAATAATGGTATTGGGAACCTGTGATATTTATAAGAATATAGAGGTGAAATATATGTACGAAAACAGAAATCTAAGTAAGATTTGAAGCCCAGAACTTCATTTTTCCCTTGATTGGGATACTTAGCGTTGAATTACATTCTGCACAGATGTTTCAGATAAATCGATATACAATGGCATAGGACCTTTCACCTTGGATGATTGAATGTAGAAGAGAACATCCAGTCAAAAAGTGATAGTCGGTAGGATTAGGAAGATAGTCGGTAGGTTTAGGAAGAAGAATGAGTGTAGGATTTGGAACAAAAGTTCTTTAGAACTAGGGTATCGCTAAGAGAGTGAATGTAAATATCAGCACATGTGATGAGGAAGTCACAATGATTAACTGGGGAAAATATGTAGGAAAGCAGATATCAATAGAGACATTACAAAATCAGGCAAAGTATAAAGTGAGTGACAGGATTAGACATTTTCAACATGTTTGAGTTTGAATATATAATCTTTGGAAGAAACAAATATGTAGTCACCAATAGGATTTTCATTTGAGAGCATTAGGCAACCTGGACATGGATGTTTTTAGTAATCCATGTTCACTTTCCATTTAGGTTTTGTACAATCATAAGTGTGACCTTTGCTTTTTGTGTCCAGAATATTACTGTGATAAAATGTATATGGAGATCAGGTGACATGGGTATTTCTTCCACCATTTCTGGGAGCTATATATTGAGGACGTATAAATTAGTATTGGGGGTACAAAGAGGTGTACCTGTGTCTATGAATATAGAGATAATTCGTGAATAGACTGTACTGTGAATAAATAATATAACTGGTTCCACTTTAAATAATGGATTGAATTGATATCTGAAACTAAGTAAGAAATCTTATATCGATATACAACCATTCATTCCAACCAGTTATACATCTAATGGTAATATTAGTGTTATGGTTTATTGTGACGGGTTTGTGCGTTTTGCTTCAAATGTGATAATGGAAATCGAAAATAATGTTTTTGGGAAGAAGTCTCATGAAAAGAGCAGTTATGAAACATGGAGGAATACATGTGTTCTCAAGCAGGAAGTGATTGAAAGTGAAACAAATGCCTATAAATTTGAGAAATTTTGATGAAACATATATGCTATGATGTGCATAAACTGAAGATAGTAATGTACCAGTGTTGAATAAAAATGAACGTCAAAATACACATCATGTCTCAAAGAGTCTACTTGCATTGATGTTCAACTGGGTCAGTTACTGTAGAAATATTAGGATTTGGGGGGGAATTAATAATACAATTTATTTTAGCACTAGCATGCCACAGAATGTAGAGGAAAGATCAATGGATTTTTAGTTATAGCACTAATAATCTAACATTTAGTGACTATTTTGGATAGTCTAGAAATTACATAAGGCTATGTAACATATTTTTTTTTATTTAACATTCATCAAAGCTTGGAATTTTCGTAATATTTCTTCTTTTTTCTTTTTTTATTTTTTCAGTTGTTGATTGACCTTCATTTTGTTTATTTGTATGTGGTGCTGAGAATAGAACCATGTGCCTCACACATGCTAGATAAGCATGTTACCTCTGAGCCACAAACCCAGCCCCTCCACTTCTATCTTAACATCATACACTCATGTCCCTCTTCTTTACTCACTTTCTTCCTCATTTTCCCCCTTCTCTCCCTTCCTTTTTGGTTTCCCCTCCATATCTATTTTTCTCTCATGTCATTACAAACAGTAGTATGCTATGAAATTTAAATTTAAGACTGTTTTTTATAGTCATTCTTTTTCTTGAGAAAATTTAAAAATTATAATCACCTGATAGATATATTACAATACATTTATTATACATATGTATCTATATTCATGCATATGCATTACATATATATATATATATATATATATATATATATATATATATATATATATATATTTAAAAGTACTTTGATTTTCCTGTTAGAAATAATATAGACCAAGTCTTTCTTAATTCTCAATTCTTCCATAATTAACATCTTACAGTGAAAATCAAATAAACATATTTAAGTAAACAGGTATCATTCTTATTTATCAATACTGATAATTTAAAGTTTTATATCACATTAAGCTGTAATGTGGCATATTAACTCTTATGAATTAGAGAAATTTTATTTGAACAACCTATTATTTAAGGACCATATGCACTGACATTTTAAATGGCTTTCTTGTGATTTCAATTTCTATCAATTGTGTATTAATTGCCAAATACTTATTTTAGTACTTTTCATGTTCAAAATTGATATAAAGTCAATTGTTTAATTCTTCTTGTAAGTAGTTACTAATTACAGTAGGGACATTATTAATAATACTACATCTTTATAAGAAAAATGGTACAAATTTATTTTCATGCAAAATTAAGAATAATTGTATGCTCTAGATGTTTGATTGTTGATACATATAACAAAGAGCTTTTGATGAGTCTCTTCCCCAGTAAAACATAAAATGCAAAGATATAGTTAGGTTTGTATGTCCAAATAAAGATAAAAAAAATACACATTATCAGCTAGAAACTATTAAATAAAAGATGAAAAGAACAATCCAACACATTGTACGAACTTGTCAGATGAGGTAGTATTCTGGAAGAATAGCCTAAGACTAGACCTTGTCCATGACAAAATATTCACGAAAAAAATGAAATATGAAAAGTGTAGAAAATGCTATGAATTTTTCATGAAGTTAGGTGAATTATCCTTTAATCTCAATTTATGTGCATTTTCTGGTAAAATAAATTTGTGATATTCACAAAACAAAGTTTCTGTATAGCAAAATGAATACATCTGAACCCATTTTTAGCTGATTTCTTCCCACTAAATTTTAAACCTTTATTTATTTATTTATTTTTATTGGTTGTTCAAAACATTACAAAGCTCAAGATATATCATCTTTCATGCATTTGACTCAATTGGGTTATGAACTCCCATTTTTTCCCCAAATACGAATTGTAGAATCACATCGGTTACACATTCACATTTTTACATAATGGCATATTAGTGACTGTTGTATTCTGCTACCTTTCCTATCCCCTACTATCCACCCTCTCCTCCCCTCCCATCTTCCCTCTCTACCTCATCTGCTATTGTTCAATTCTCTCCATTGTTTACCCCTCACTTCCCCTCACAACATCTTATATGCAATTTTGTGTAACATTGAGAGTTTCCTACAATTTTCATAAGCTTTCCCTTCTCTCTCCCTTTCTCTCCCCCCATTCGTCTTTGTTTAATGTTAATCTTTTCCTCATGCTCTTCCTCCCTGTTCTGTTCTTATTTGCTTTCTTTATAACAGAGAAGACATTTGGCATTTGTTTTTTAAGGATTGGTTAGCTTCGCTTAGCATAATATGCTCTAATGCCATCCATTTCCCTGCAAATTCTATGATTTTGTCATTTTTTGTGCTGTGTAATACTCCATTGTGTATAGATGCAACATTTTTTTTATCTATTAATCTATTGAAGGGCATCTAAGTTGGTTCCACAGTCTAGCTATTGTGAATTGTGCTGCTATGATCATTGATGTGGCAGTATCCCTATAGTACGCTATTTTAAGATCCTGAGAGAACATTCCAAGAAGGGTGATAGCTGGGTCAAATGGTGGATCCATTTCCAGCTTTTCCAGGAATATCCATACTTCTTTCAAAATTGGCCTCACCAATTTGCAGTCCCACCAGCAGTGTACAAGTGTATCCTTTTCCCCAAATCCTCGCCAACACTTATTGTTGTTTAACTTCATAATGGCTGCTGATCTTACTGGAGTCAGATGGTATCTTAGGGTGGTTTTGATTTGCATTTCTCAGACTGCTAGAGATGGTGAGCATTTTTTCATGTACTTGTTGATTGATTGTATGTCCTCCTCTGTGAAGTGTCTGTTTAGGTCCTTGGCCCATTTGTTGATTGGGTTATTTGTTATCTTATTGTTTAATATTTTGAGTTCTTTGTATATTTTGGATATTAGGGCTCTATCTGAAGTGTGAGGGGTAAAAATTTGTTCCCAGGATGTAGGCTCTCTATTTACCTCTCTTATTGTTTCTCTTCTTGAGAAAAAACTTTTTAGTTTAAGTAAGTCCCATTTGTTTATTCTTGTTATTAACTCTTGGGCTATTGATGTCTTATTAAAGAATTTGGAGCCCGACCCCACAGTATATAGATCATAGCCAACTTTTTCTTCTATGAGACGCAGTGTCTCTGATTTGATATCTAGCTCCTTGATCTATTTTGAGTTAACTTTTGTGCATGGTGAGAGAACGGGATTCAGTTTCATTTTGTTGCACATGGATTTCTAATTTTCCCTGCACCATTTGTTGAAGATGCTATCCTTCATCCATTGCATGTTTATAGCCACTTTATCAAATATAAGAAAGTTGTAATTTTGTGGATTGGTTTCTCTGTCCTCCATTCTATACCATTGGTCCACCTGCCTGTTTTGGTACCAGTACCACACTGTTTTTGTTACTCTTGCTTTGTAGTAAAGTTTGAACTCTAGTATCGCTATACCTCCCGATTCACACTTCCTGCTTAGAATTCCTTTTGCTATTCTGTGTCTTTTGTTTTTCCATATGAATTTCATGATTGCTTTATCATTTCTACAAGAAATGCCGTTGGGATTTTGATTGGCATTGCTTTAAACCTGTAGAGAACTTTGGGTAATTTCGCCATTTTGATGAATTTAGTTCTGCCTATCCATGAACAGGGTACATTTTTCCACCTTCTAAGATCTTTTTCTATCTCTCTCTTTAGGGTTCTGTGGTTTTCACCTCTTTCGTTAGGTTGATTTCCAAGTATCTTATTTTTTTTGAGGATATTTTGAATGGAGTGGTTTTCCTCATTTCCATTTCAGAAGTTTTGTTGCTGATATACAGAAATGCCTTTGATTTATGCATGTTGGTTTTATATCCTTCATTTATTAAATCTAGCAGTTTCTTTGTAGACCCTTTTGGGTCTGTTAAATATATTACCATGTCATCCACAAATAGCGATAATTCAAGTTCTTCTTTTCCTATTTTTATGCCTTTAATTTCTTTTGTCTGTCTAATTGCTCTGGCTAGTATTTCAAGAACTAAATTGAATAGAAGTGGTGATAGAGGGCATCCCTGTCTTGTTCCAGATTTCAGAGGGAATGCCTTCAGTTTTCTCCATTTAGGATGATCCTAGCCTGAGGTTTAGCATATATAGCTTTTACAATGTTGAGGTAAGTTCCTGTTATCCCTAGTTTTTCTAGTGTTTCGAACATAAAGGGATGCTGAACTTTGTTGAATGTTTTACTACATCTATCGAGATGATCATATGGTTCTTGTCCTTAAGTCTATTGATGTGGTGAATAGCATTTATTGATTTCCGTATATTGAACCAGCCTTGCATTCCAGGGATGAATCCTACTTGATCATGGTGCACAACTATTTTGATATGTTTTTGTATTCAATTCACACGGATTTTATTGAGAATTTTTGCATCCAACTTCATTAGAGATATTGGTCTGTAGTTTTCTTTTTTGAAGTGTCTTTGTCTGGTTTTGGGATCAGGGTGATTTTGGACTCCGAGAATGAATTTGGAAGAGCTCCTTATTATTCCATTTCTTGATATAGCTTGAATAGTATTGGTATTAATTCTTCTTCGAAGGTTTTGTTGAACTCCGCTGTATACCCATCAGGTACAGGCCTTTTTTTGATTGGTAGTCTTTTGATGGCTTCTTCCATTTCTTTCTTTGTTTTTGGTCTGTTAAAATTGTGTGTGTCTTCTTGACTGAATATGGGCAGATCGTATGACTTAAGAAATTTATCGATATTATAACTATCTTCTATTTTATTGGAATATAGGATTTCAAAATACTTTCTAATTATCTTCTGTATTTGTGTACTGTCTGTTGTGATATTGCCTTTTTCATTCCGTATGTTAGTAATTTGAGTTCCCTCTCTTCGTCTCATCCTTAGCATGGCTAAGGGCCTGTAAATCTTATTTATTTTTTCAAAGAATCAACTTTTAGTTTTATCAATTTTTTCAATGTTTTTTTTTGTTTGTTTCAGTTTCGTTGATTTCTGCTCCAATTTTAATTATTTCTTGTCTTCTACTACATTTGCTGTTGTTTTGCTCTTCCTTTTCTAGGTTTTTGATGTGTACTGTGAGTTTATTTATTTGTTGTTTTATTCTTTTTTTGAGGAAAGAACTCCAAGAAATGAATTTCCCTCTTAAAACTGCCTTCTTTGTGTCCCATAGATTCCAGTATGTTGTGTCTGTATTGTCATTTGATTCTAAGAATTTTTTTATCTCCTCCTTTATGTCTTCTGTAACCCATTGATCATTCAGTAGAATATTGTTCATTTTACATGTGATGTAGGATTTTTCCTTCCTTCTATTCTCATTGATTTCCAGTTTCATTCCATTATGATCAGATATGGTGCATGGTATTATCTCCACGCCTTTATATTTACTAAGAGTTGCCCAATGGCATAATATATGGTCTAACTTGGAGTAGGATCCATGTGCTGCTGAGAATAAAGTGTATCCACTTGATGATGGTTGATATATTCTATATATGTCGGTTAAGTCAAGGTTATTGATTGTGCTGTTGAATTCTATAGTTTCTTTATTCAGTTTTTTATAGAGGATCTGTCTAATGGCGAGAGCGGTGTGTTGAAGTCACCCATAATTATTGTGTTGTAGTCTCTTTGACTCTTGAACTTGAGGCGAGTTTGTTTTATAAGCGTTGCAGCTCAATTGTTTGGTGCATACCAATTGATAATTGTTATGTCTTGTTGGTGGATGGTTCCTTTTAACAATATATAGTGTCCTACTTTATCCCTTTTGATTAACGTAGGTTTGAAGTTGATTTTATATGATATGAGTATGGCCACTCCTGCTTGCTTCCGAGGGCCATGTGAGTGGTAAGATTTTTCCCAACCTTTCACTTTCAGCCTGTGTATGTCTTTACCTATCAAAAGAGTCTCCTGAAGGCAGCATATTGTTGGATTTATTTTTTTGATCCAGGTTACTAGCCTATGTCTCTTGATTGGTGAGTTTAGATTTTTAACATTTAAGGTTACAATTGAAATATGATTTATACTTCCAGTCATGTTTATTTATTTATTTATTTTAATTTGGGTAGTTTTTACTTTTTGGTTATTTTCTTACCCCTTTACTGAGATACCTCCCGCTGTTAGTTTTGGGCACTATTTTTCAATTCCTCTTCTTGTAGTATTTTGCTCAAAATGCTTTGCAGTGCTGGTGTTCTGTCTGCGAATTCTTTTAGCTTTTGTTTATCAAGAAAGACTTAATTTCATTGTCAAATCTGAAGCTTAATTTTGTTGGATACAGTATTCTTGGTTGGAATCCATTATTTTTCAGTGTTTGAAATACATTGTTTAAAGATATTCTCGCTTTCAAAGTCTGTGATGAAAAATCAATTGTTAACCTAATTGGTTTACCCCTGAATGTTATCTGCCTACTTTCTCTCGTAGCTTTTAATATTCTCTCCTTGTTCTGTATGTTGGCTATCTTCATAATTATATATCTTGAAGTTTGTCTATTATGGTTTTGAATGTTTGAGGTCCTGTAGGCTTCCAGGATATGACAATCCATTCCATCTTTCATCTCTGGGATGTTTTCTAGAATTATTTCATTTAATATGTTGTCCATTCCTTTGGTTTGAATCTCTATGCCTTCTTCTATCCCGATGACTCCCAATTTTCGTTTTTTTATGACATCCCATATCTCTTGAATAGTTGCTCATGGGATTTAAGCATGTTTTCTGTGTTGACTATATTCTTTTCAAGTTGACAAACTTTGTCTTCATTATCTGATGTTCTGACTTCTACTTGATCTAGTCTATTTGAAATATTCTTGTTTGAGTTTTTAATTTGGTTTATAGTTTCCTGCATTTCTAGAATTACTGTATGATTTTTTAAAAGATCTCTATCTCCTGGTAAACCTTGTTCTTTGCCATTTGAATTTGGTTGTTTAATTCATTTTCAAAATATACTTTTATTTCTTGGACTTGCTGCCTCATGTCTTCTCTATTATTCCTTTCCATCTGAGTTAGGTATGACTTAAGTTTTTTCCCTATCCCTGTTTCTGATATTCTAGGTTCTCCTGTAGTATTAAGTTGTCCTTCATTGTTTCTACACCTTTTTTTCCCCTTGTTTTTTCATGATGTTCACGTTATTTTCTGGCTCTATTTGATTGCTGTGTTTCTGCTCTCTTCTATAGATTTGTTATGGATTTATATATCTCTGTTTTCTCTCCTTTGTGTTGCTAGACTATGCCTGCTTAAGTGGATTTCGCTGTTAAGGAATTCTGACAGCCGAGCTCCAGTGATGTCACCTCTCTGCTGTGGTGGGCCCCAGGCTCCTTGCCGGAGTGTCCGAATTGGGGGGGTGGACTGGATTGTCTCTTGTTGGTTTCAGCTCCTGGTCGCTGGCATGCCGGCAGTCTCCAGCCACCCAGTAGCGCGGGCAGCGGATGGGCTGTCGCCGGCGGGTGGGTGATCTCTAGCCACACAGTTGCGCGTTCGTTCGTCGGCAGGCGAGCGTTCTCCAGCCGTCAAGACATGCCGTCAGCAGGTGGGCTGGCGCCGGCAGGAAGCTGGTCTCCAGTTGCCCAGTCACACTGGCAGCGGTCTGGCGTTCTCCAGCCACCCAGTCAGGAGGGCCTGGCCTCTAGTCCCCTGGTTTATCCTGCTAGTCCTGATTTCTCCTGCTAGACCAGATTTCTCCTGAGTGATGCTTCTCGGCAGCTCAAACTGTTCTCCGGGTCTGCCGTTTGTTGGGTGGGGAGGGTGTCTATTGTGAACCCTGGAACTCTATTGTTTTAATATTTTCCGCTTGCCCCTCGCCCCGCACTGGCTAGACAAGTTTCATTTTTGCCACTGATGGGAAGGGGAGATGAAGGTCAGGTGCCTCTAGTTTTCCCCCAGTCTTTATGCAGACTTGCTCTGATTATCCCTCCCCCAAAAGCCTAGGAGAGATTTTATGCGAATTTTCCTCTGTATGTGAGATGAGCTGAGAAACACACACCTGTTTTATTGTTGCAATCTGTCTGGGAGTGGTGGTGGTTACTTCAGCTCTCCAAGATGGTGGCTGCTGGTTTCCTTTGTGGAGTTTCCACTTTGGGGGATAGAAATGTACTGCTAACTTTCCCGTCTGAAATCCCAAATTCAGCTGGGGGCTCAGTGGATGCTCAGCCAGCAGGATTGCACAGAATCTGCAGCAACGTTTCTCCCTGCTTGCTGGTCGCTTCTTGGTGGTGCCTCACCATTTGTAGACACGGGGCAGGTCACGCGGATCAATCAGAACGGATCTCCGGTTGCACAAGTGGCTTGTGTTTGAGACTCAATTACCGGACCTCGGTGGTGGAAATCATTCTTCTAGATTTCGGTAAACACCCATTTTCCTGTAAGATCCTAACAAGATAGTTTTTCATCGTTCTAACTCGTTATTCACCTGCGCAGTGGCAGGGTACACTGGGTGTGATACACTGTCTTCACAGTCATCTTGCAATGCCGAAATATTAGGATATGGATGCACCATTTACTGAAAACTGTTTCAGTACTAGGAAAAAATATGTATTTCAGGTGGATGAATATTTCTGAGAATAATTTTTTAAAAAGTGGATTATAAATCCACATACATGAATATGAATGAATTTAGGTAGTGCATAATAAGACACAAATATTTCATATTTTAAAAAATCCGGAGAGTATATATATATATATATATATATATATATATATATATATATATACATATACACACACACACACACAGACATTAAAAACTAGCATTATATATGTCAATTGAAATTCATCATGAAATACATATCATCCACAGACCCAAAAATATTCATATACTTAACATGGATTTATGTATAATGTTTTTCAACTAGGAGGCTTACCCATAGGTTGAATTTTCAGTTCCAACAGCATTTAGGAGGAGTGATCTCTTCTCAAAATTTGTATTTGCCAAGTCAGTCACCTCACAAAAATGTACGTGTGATACCAGGTATGATTCTATATGTGCATATAAAATTACATGTGCTGAATAGGCTACAGAGAAAGGGAGACAGGAATTTACATATTTGTTAACTTTCAAAACACACGGAGAACTATTTCAACAAAAAATTGACTAGATTTATAACTTCTAACCTATATAATGCAAAAGGCAATTCCAACTATACACCATGCCTCCTCTGAACTGCTTGTATTTCTATTCTGTTTGAGTTTTTATTCTCTATCATATTACGATTAGTAGTCAGAGTCTAGTAGGGTAGGGGTTAGAGTCAGGGATTCAGTATTTCGAATGGAAAATTGGAAAATGAATCCAATGTGTATGCAAATATGTGCTACACAAAATCTTCCCACTCCTCCAGAACAATGGCTTGACATTATCTTCGCCCCAAGTAAGACATAATTAGAGAAGAAGAGTTAGAAAATCAGTGAATACTTATCTGCAATGGAATATGCTATGGAGTTCACTACCTTGGAGGTGGTAGAGGAGTTTCCAAAAGTAAGGGACAGGGTGAACACTCCACAAACATGGAGCTCTGCTGGCCTAAAGACTTCTTGAGAAATTGCCTCTGAGTTTGGGCACTTGAAACATATGTTGTTATCAGGAGCTTTAGCTTCCTTTGTAGTGAGATCATCAAAGCTGGGTCTGCACCTATGTGACCTGTAAAACATAGTTTCTTATTTTCCAATGAACATGAGGCAGCAGTCCTGAATTTGATCTTTGTAGGTAAACTGTGGCCACTGGGTTCTAAGTGTCTCCCTGTGTGGACTGTGAAGCCATTTGTTCATTCTCCAATTTTCATGGTGTTTCTTGCTGCTACAATGGGAGTTTGGTATTTGCTTCATGAAATACACGGAGTTCAACTGGGACACAGTGCAGGAGGGAGTTCTGTCACGTGTGGTATTTCAATTTCTTCAGGAGAATGCACCAACCATGCTTCTATATCACATAGCTTGCCCCATTGACCATAGCAAATCGATTCTGAACATTGCCCTGAAACCTCTCCAAATAACAAGATGCCTTTACTTAGAAGGGACTGCTGGCTGCATCATGTCAGTCACAAGCCATTTGGAAGCCAATGGCAGATCCACATGGCCCCACCACAGATGTTTTATCACACACCTGCCTACCACTGCTCTAGGCCCACTAATCATCAGGCTCCAACTTATTGGCATCTCTGTTTTACATAATTTTCATTAAAACCAGTCAATCAAGGCAGTGTCTGTTATACTCATGATCAGCAACAGGAAATCCAAAGGTTCTCCTGTGCCAGCTGGTCATGGAAATTTCAAAAATTTCATGGTATTTTTCTAGCCATATTTCAACAATGAAGGTGGAGGCACTGTGAGTTTCAGTTCATTCCAGAACCATTAATGTTGACGAAGCTCATTTCAATGAAAGCTCTGGAGAAATCTCATAGGCAATGCTTCCCAAAGAATGGCCAAAAGGTCAAATGAAGCCAGGCCCATTGAGTTCTACAATGTGAGGTCCATGTGACTTTTGACTCTCAACTACGGCTGCCAAGTCTTTCAGAAGAAAATTATGTGATATCTTGGCTGTGATTCCCAGTGCTCTGTTGAAAGCCACCCTGGGCCTTGATCTCAGTTTCCAAGGGCGACTCTCATGCATGGCCTCCTAAAATCCCAACACAATTAATGGCAATACTTTTCTGAGGTCAGTTCCAGAACTCAGTCTCTAAGGGGAAAAACACCAGAGTTCATGGCAAGGTGGACCCAGTCATCTCTTCCAATCACCACACTAACAACCACAATTAAAACCAAAACAATCCCACATGACCCTCATGTTCTTTTATATAGACACTCATCATAACCTATTGCTGGAAGTTTCCACGAGGGGCAAAGCCCAAGACAGTCTCTTAAATAATCTCTCTTGCCCCTAATTTGCCTAAATTCAGGGTGGCCTGGACACCATTTCTGTGAACCAGGAGTGTTCAAATAGCCCTGCTGTTAATACTTCTCTGCTTCTCCAATTTGAGGCGTATTGACTGTGCAGTTTGGATTCTTTATGTGAATTGTAGTCACGGGAAAACTCAAGCAATTTAGGGCTTTGAAGAAATGATTTGGCCCAAAGGATCCCTATTCTAACTTGATGGAGGTCAGGGACCTCACAGAGAATGGGGAGAGACTTCATCCACAATAACTGCACTTTTGGCCATTTTTGTTTTGGATGCACACATGTGATGTTTCTTTAGATTCTTCAGGGGTTGAGAATCTAAGCCACGGCCTCACACAGGGCCAAGAGGCTGATTCAGACACTTCCATTTTCAAAGGAATTAAGCAAAGATCCACAGGTGATGTCCATTCATTTCCATTTGAACCTGTTTTCTTCAGGCTTCACAAACGGATGTCTTGAGGCAAAGACCTTCCTGACATTCAGGGAAACAGAACAATAGGTAAGCAAAAGGCCCAAAGCAGGGTTTCTCCACTGAGACTATCATGGTCACACTTATATCTGAGTTTTCTGAGATGCTTGACATTCCCTTTAGCTATCCAGTACATGGCCATGTCACAGGGCTTGGAACTGCTACATATCTTGGACACAAAACCATGAGCCTATTCTGGAGAGTAGCCAGAATTCATGAAGAATGCAGGAATTTTGGAAGATACCACATGTTGCCCATCGATCAGGCAAGCTGAAATCCATTCATAAATTCGGCAGGATGAATGCTGGGAAGCTTTCTGCTAGACAGGAGACAACAATTGATGCATTCAGTTTTCTAATATCTAAAACCATGCACATAGTGGGATACACAGACATAGAAACACTTGCTTGCCAAACGACTTACTATAAACAGTTCACTCCAAACCAAACAAACCGCCTTTCCTACCTATTCTCAGAACATGAGACAAAACCACAAACCCACACCGACAACCACAGAGGCACCACCTTCTACAAAGTATGTCTGTGACTATCCAGAGTGTCTTCTGACTGGTGGGCCAACTTATGTTCCCCGGAAAACACCAACTCTGTGAACTTGTCAGGAGCCAGCGGTGAGCCACTATCTGCTTTCTCAGGAAAGGCCCCTCTTCTGAGTTTTCCTGGCAGTTGGCCATCCTCATATCTGTAGGTACCATGAAAGACTGACTCTGTCCTTGGTAAATCCAAACAAGTGAGCCCACTGGGACTGGGACTGGGACAGGCTCTTTTTACCTTGCTTCCTGGATCCCAAGTACCGAGAGTTCCATGACCAAGGAAGTGAGGTGAGGTCACTTCCTTCAGGAACTGAATGAGGTCACTGCTTTGGCAACCACTTTGTACTAACAGTTGCTTCCAAGGGTCCCATGAGATCGAGGCTTCTCCTACTTCCTGTGACACTTTCACAAGTTAGAATGGTATATGAACCATAGGCACCCAGGAACAGGTCTCCAAAAAGGACTGTTTGTGTCCATCTTCTCTACATTATGAACAGAGAGGCTGATTCAGACACAACCCTTCATCCTGACCAGGTTGTTTGCAATGGAAGATGACGTTTGCTCTCTCAGGTCCTTCATGGCTGCCTACATCTTCTCCAGGGATCACTTCTTCATGGACCTTTGAGTTTTACAACAGGTGGAAGATTCTCTACATTCCTGTATTGTAAGACCAACTTGGTCCCTGCTCTTCTGTAAAGTTAGATTGAGGGAACAGTGTATGGTTAGGGTTAATAACAGGTTTGATTTGGGTTAGGAATTATTCTAATTGATGAATAATGGTATTGGGAACCTGTGATATTTATAAGAATATATAGGTGAAATATAAGTATGAAAACAAAAATCTAGGTAAGATTTGAAGCCCAGAAGGGCATTGCGCTATTGATTGGGATACTTAGCTTTGATATACGTTCTGCACAGGTGTTTCAGATAAATCGATAATCAATGGCATAGGACCTTGTACCTTGAATGATTGAATGTAGAAGTGAACATCCACTAGAACAGGGATAGTCGGTAGGATTAGGAAGATATTCGATAAGTTTCAGAAGAAGACTGAGTACAGAATTTAGACCAAAAGTTCTTTAGCAATAGTGTATCGGGTAGAGAGTGAATGTAAATGTCAGCACACGTGAAGGGTCAGTCACAATGGTGAACTGGGGAAAATATTTAGGTAAGCAGACATCAATAGAGACATTAGGAAATCAGGCAAAGTATAAATTGAGTGATAGGATTAGACATTTGCAACAGGGTTGAGGTTCAAAATATAGTCTTAAGAAGAAACAAATATGTAGTCACCAATAGGATTGACATTTGAGAGCATTAGGCACACTGGACATGAATGTTTTCAGTAATCTATGCTCACTTTTCATTTAGGCTTTGATACAATCATAAGTGTGACCTCTTCTTTTTGTGTCCAGAATATTACTGTGATCAAATGTATATGTAGATTAGGTGACATGAGTATTTCTTCCACCATTTCTGGGAGCAACATTTTGAAGATGAAAAAATTAGTATTGGGGTTACAAATAGATTTACTCTGTGTCTATGAACATAGAGATAATTTATGAATAGACGATACTGTGATTAAATATTATAACTTGTTCCAACTTTAAATATTCGATTGAATTGATATCTGAAAATAAACAGAAAATCGTATATTTATATGCAATCATTCATTCCAACCAGAAATACATCTAATGGTAATATTAGGGTTATGGTTTATCATGAAGAGTGTGTCAGTTTTTCTTCAAAATGATTATGGAAATCGAAAAAAAAAGCGTTTGGAAAGAAGTCTCATGAAAAAACAATCAAGTAACCTGGAGGAATACATGTGTTCTGAATCAGGAAATGATTGAAAGTGAATCAAAATCCTATAAATTATTGAAGTTGTTGATGAAATATATATCCTATGATGTGTATAAACTGAACAAATAGTAATGTACCAGTGTTGAATAAAATGAACTTCAACATAGACATCATATCCAAGAGGAATCTAGTTGCATTGATGTTAAACTGGGTCAGTTACTGTAGAAATATTAGGATTGTATTCACCACTCACTGAAGTTAGTTTTCAGTACTATAAAACAAATATGTAATTCAGGTGGATGAATATTTCTGAGAATAATATTGTGAAAAGTTGATTATAAATCCACATACATGAACATGAATGAATTTAAGTAGTATATGTAAGACACATATATTTCATATTTTGAAATATTTGGAGAGTGTATATATATATATATATATATATATATATATATATATATATACACACCCCCACACACACACACAACACACACACCCAGGCAATAAAATGTAGCAATATATATGCCAATCGAAATTCATCATGAAGTATATATCATCCACAGATGCAAAAATATTTAATTTACTGAACATGGATTTATGTATAATGTTGTTCTACTAGGAGGCTCACCCATAGGTTGAATTTTCTGTTCCAACAGCGTTTAGGAGGAGTGATCTCTTCTCACAATTTGTATCTTCCAAGTCAGCCACCTCACAAGAATGTACATCTGATACCAGGTAGGATTCTATATGTGCATATAAAAATACATGTGCTGAATCGGCTACAGAGAAAGGGAGACAGGAATTCACATATTTGTTAACTTTAAAAACACATGGAGAACTATTTCAATTAAAAATTAACTAGATTTATAACACCTACCCTATATCATGCAAAAGGCAAGTGCAACTATACACCATGCCTCCTCTGAACTGCTTGTATTTCTATTCTGTTTGGATTATTTTTCTCCATCATATTAGGATTTGTCATCAGAGTCTAGGAGGGTATGGGTTAGTGTCAGATGGCCCGGCTGGCAGGACACATCAACTTGGGTGTCGATCCTAGTTGGGGAGGAATTAAGGGACAAGAGACACGAGAGATGACAGCAAGACAGGAGTTCTGATCATGCTGCAAACTTTTATTATTCTCAGAGGGTATTTATATGCTGCGGATGGGAAAGCTCTCTTATCGGCAGTTGCTGGATGTCTTCACAGGGTGAGATAACCTCAGGATGTTTCAGGTAGACAGATGGTAGCCGGATGTCAAAAGGAGATAGATGGCTGTGGGATGTCTCCCAGGCAGGTTGTGTCCCAGGGGGATGTTTCTTGTGTCAGTCTATTTTTTGAAGGAGAACTTCCTTCTAGCCCCTGACATCTCCCCTTTTGTTATATAAAATATTCGACCATACCTTACAGGCCATGGATTTAGGGGGTGATAGTGGCTCTGTTTCTCTAGGATGCCTTAGAATATCTCCTGATTTGAGCGAGCATCTTTCCTAGGAGATTTCGTGTTGGCTTTGGCATGTTTTTGGAGGAGACGTCTTTGAGGGGATAGCATGCCAACCGCCATGCACCAGAGCGTGTCATTCAGAGGTCTTGTGTTTGGGGATCCGTGGATCCATCCTCCTGCAGTCCTTCCTGGACCCTCCGTTATTATGTCCTAACGTGCTCATTCCAAGGGTGTGTCCTCCCCCAAGCGGAGGGGCCCATGGAGAACGAACCCTTATTGCAAGGGTAGAAGATGGTTGCTCAGAGCTGTTACTTATAGTTTTCTGTAAGAAAGAGAGATCTGTGGGGATGTAAACTTAATAAGCCTGTGAGAAGGGTTGAACATTCTTTTAAATGTTGGCAGTGCTGTCTTCCGTCTCCAGACCATGATAGTGGACCTGTATGGGCTTAGAAACCAAAATATTAATCTGTTCTTTAATAAATTGTACCAGCCTCTTTATAATGCAGGGGCCTATGGACACCATTAAAAGTAAACCCAACAAAGGGACTAATAGGGGAAGAAGGTAGGGTAGAAATCCATTATGCCCAATCCAGAGGGGATTTTCAAATAGTTCCCTTTGTCTCTTTTCTGGATCTTCTTGAAGCTGCTTAATTTTAATGCGTACTATGCCTGATTTATTGGCATAAAAGCAGCATCGTTCCCCTAAGGCTAAGCAAATACCTCCCTGGTTAGCTGTCAGCAAATCTAAGCCCCGTCTGTTTTGAAGGAACACTTCTGCCAGGGAATTTATTTGGTCCTGCAAATCTTTAAAGGTTCCTGATAAAGTTTGTACATAATTTATAAGTTGTTGAGACAGGCGATGGTAAGAGTGAATAGCCGTGCCTAAGCCACTGTACCTGTGCCCACAGCAGCTGTTATTCCAAGGCTGGCAATGAGTGGTAAAGCCTGTATTGCCCACCTATGTCTTTTGACTAAAGTGTCTAGGCTAGAAATTGGTAGAGGTTCATCTCCTGGGACAATAGTTATATCAGGGAGTAATAAAGCAAGAACACAACCAATGGTCCAATTCGCTGGAAGCGTGGGAAGGCCGAGTTTCCTCCACACATAAAAACTGTGCCATTGGAGGAACAAAGAGATGGGGTGGGTGAGGAATAATTATATACTGTTGAGCAATTTCCAAAGGAAGTAAGTCGAACATCAGTATCATAGGTATTATTCTGCATCGCGCCTAAAAGAAATAATGTAAAAGTGCCTATAGGCTGTACTTTAAAGGGAAATCCGGGTTGGCATGTATTATCATTGTCCATGATAGAATTAATAGGAACTGCCATAGGCATGATTGCCCCTGCTGTCATGCAGAGCCAGCAATCACCAGCAAGGGTGGGGTTCGAATTATTAAGCTAGGAGAATGTAGTTTGCAAAATATCTAATGTATTGGTATCTAAACCTGGGAACTGGGATTTAGGCTACATTAAGGGATGATATGTGAGCTCAGGGATTTGGGGTTTCAAAAGTTTGATTATCTGAGGATGCTTGACAGAATAAGTGGGTCCTCCACCATCAGAGACCCCTGTAGGGGCCTTAATGGGCCAGTAGGAACCTTTTCCGACAGTGCCTTGGCACCCAGCTGACTGTAGCTTGGTGTATTTGCCATCTCCTCCATGGTCAAAGAGAATGGGGGTATAATGAATAGTGGTCCCCCTGCTGCATGAGTTTTAGTTAGGGAGGCTTCAAAAAATTGTTCTCCCTGTTTATTAACACAAAGTGAAGCCGACACATTACAAGAGACATGCATCGCCTGTGTATGCGTACAAGTTGCAGAACAATTTTGGAGAGCTTTACTTGTACTAGGGGGAATAATCTTTGGCTTGTTAACACATACCCATTTAGGCTGATGAACTCCTCCGAGATTATGGTCAACCTTGGCACGGAGGTAAGTCACCTTAGTCATGCAGTCAGCAGTCTGGGTCCAACTAGTGGGAGCCTCAGTCCAAAATCCTCCTTTGCATTCACGGGGGGGGGGGGGGCAAAAAGGTACTCCATGATGTTGGAAATTGGAGGTCCAAGGCCTCCGTGTTCAAACCTGTTCAGCAGAAGTGCCTTAAGCAGGATCCTCGCACAGATTGTTGGCTGTATCTGAAATGGAGGAAAATTTGTCCTCAGGGGGAGGGCCTCCGTCCCTGGGTTGAGGTAAGTAATTTACCTGTTTAACCAGGCATTCTGGTAACCATCTTGGGGATGCTTGCTCTTGGTCCAAAACACAAGCTGAGCCTCATCCCCTGATGAGGATAGGATCTGGGCGTTTTCATTTATTTGTAATGGGATTGCACCACATAACAGGCGAGCGAACAGAATTGGACGAAGGATGCCAGTGTCTGTCTGTGGCCAAATGGCCTTCACTGTCTAAGGTAAGAAAAATAAGGGCAAATAATGCATGGTTAAGGCGATCCCTGGGAGTGGTAAATACAAGGGCAGAAGCCTTAAGACGGGATAGCCAAGTCTTTAAGCTAAGCTGGGCAAGTTCCACATGCCTTGGCCCTGAGAGTTGTATGGAATTTCAGTAGTATGACAAAATTGCAAGGTAGCACAAAACTGTTTAAACTTGGCACTGGTATATGCAGGACATTTATCTGTTTTAATATGTATTGGTTTACCCATTACGAAAAAGGCTGAAACAAGATGAGAAAGGACATCTTTGGTAGCCTCTCCAGAATGTGGTGATGCAAAACTAAAGCCGCTGAAGGTATCTATAGAAACGTATATATATTTGGTTTTTCAAAATTCAGGAAAATGAATAACATCCATTTGCTAAACCTGATTGGGCTGTAATCCTCGGGGGTTAACTCCCAAGTGTTGAATGGGGAGGGAGACAGTGCAACCAGGGCATGCTTTTACTATTTCTCATGCATGTTGCCTGGTAATTTTCCAAAGTAATCAATGGCTCTGGGAATTTAGATGGTGAAGATTTTGTAACTCCATGGCCTTTTGAATGGAGCCAACAAAAATTGCAAAGATGGAACGTGTTGCTGCATCAGCTTGGGCATTACCTTGTGTTAGAGGGCTCAGAAGGTCAGAGTGTGTCATGATGTGTCCTAAGGAAAATGCATGTTTTCTGGCCTGAATTAGCTGCTGAAGCTGGTGAAACAGAAAGGGGGAATTGGAAGAAGCCATAATGGTGGGTGAAATCTCCAGCAGGGGCACAGAAAGAGCAATGTAGGCACTGTCTGTATAAATATTAACAAGATTATCAAAAAAACTTTATGAAAACTTGTGTTATGGTGAACAATTCCACAAACTGAGCTGACTGATAGACAGTATCAAAGGTGGTAGGCTTGTTATTGACAACAAAGACTGCACGGCCATTACTGGAACCATCTGTAAAGACAGTAAGTTCCTGAGGAATGGGAGCATTTTGAGTAATTTTGGGAAAAATAAATGAATGTAACTGGACAAAATTTAAAACGGGGTCATTGGGGATGTGGTTATGAATTGTTCCCAAAAAGCCTGATAGGGCAATACCCCATTGATCCATGTCTCTAGTAAAAATTGTAGTAAGGGTTTGGTCCTTAGTATATGGAATTAAAATATTATCAGGGTCTTTGCCAAAATGTTGTCGAGAAAGCAAACGACCTTTAAAAATAAGAGAAGCTACCTGAGCAAGATAAACAGTAATAACCTTGGAGGATGTGGTGGATACAAGGACCAAAAGCAAGGGGCAGCCTTTATTTTTAAAATGTGGATCTCGCTGCCAAAATATTCCTGTGGGTGTATGAGGAGTGTGGAAAATAACCAGAACCAGAGGAAGGTTATAAGAAATTTGTGTAACAAACTTTTGGGCAATGGCTTCTGTGGCTTGGTTTAATGCATGTCATGCCTGGGAGTAAGCTTTTGAGGGGAGGAGGGGTGGGAATCACCTATCAAAATATCATTAAGGGGCAAAAGTACACAAGTGGGTAATTTTAAATATGTTCCTAGCAATTGAATATCCCCCAGTAATATTTGAAAATCATTAAGTGTGTGAAGATGGTAAACACATAGTTGTATTTTAGGAATTTGGATCTGATTATCTTGAAGTTTAAGGCCCAAATAGGTATAAGGGTCCTGTGTTTGAAATTTATCTGGAGCTATCTGTATTCCCAAGGTAGTGAGGTTTTGTAAAAGTCCAAGTAACAATTATTAAGGTCATGGGTTTTAGGTGCAGCAATTAACAAATCATCCATATAATGTAAAATATAATTTTGTGCTCATCGCTCTCTCACAGGGTCTACTGCTTGAGCAACGTGTTTTTGGCAAAGACTAGAGCTGTTGGCCATACCTTGGGGAAGAACCTTCCATTGAAATCTCTGCATAGGGCCCTGAAAATTAATGTGAGGGAGACTAAAGGCAAAATAGGGTCTATCCTCAGGATGTAAAGGAATGGTAAAAAAGCAATCTTTTAAGTCAATAACCATTTTACAATAGTTTTTTGGAATCGCCACTGGTGTGGGAATGCCTGGCTGTAGTGCTCCCATCGGGCGCATAACTTTATTAATGGCACACAAATATTGTAAAAGGCACCACTTGCCTGAATTTTTCTTGATAATAAAAATAGGAGTAATCCATGATGAGGTTGAGGGCTTTACATGGCCGGCTGCAAGCTGTTCCTGCACTAACGTGGAGGCAGCCTCCAATTTTTCTTGGGTAAGGGGCCACTGATCCACCAACACAGGAGTCTGAGTCTCCAAAATAATTTTATCTGCATGGGGTACAGGAGGGTCAGGGACTGACACTAAAAATCTGAATACACAAGTCCACATGTATTTGTTTTTGTATGGGTTGTATAGGCTCCACCAGTCCTTGTTTCAGTATCCCCAGGCCTGTACCAGGAACAAAATTCATAGAAAGCATTTGATGAGTCACCATGGAATTGGGACTGGCGAGAATAACTTCCAATAACTCAAAATATCTCCTCCCTATACGTTAACAGGGAGGTCAGAATCAACGAAAGGAGTGACAGTTGACTTATTACCATCTTTATCAGTGCAGCTAATAGACCTAGAGCTGACCAGAGGATTTTTTTATTTTCCTATCCCTTTAAGGTCAGTCAAGGATGGAGTGAGGGGCTAACCTGATGGCTTGTATTTTTGAGAAATAATTGTGGCATCAGCTCCAATATCTAGAACTCCTTGGAATTCCTTTCCTTCAGTAAGTAAGGTAAGGGTGGGTCTATTGTGAGAAATGGGCTGAACCCAATACACATCAGAGAAGCCCAAGAAGGCAGTCCCCCGAGGTAGGTTTGGGTTTTGGAAATGCCTCCTGAATCCAAGGGAAGGAGAATTAATTGTGCAAGTCTTGTTCCTGCTGGGATGGCGGCAACTCCATTAATAGCAGTGGCCAGTATTTTTATTTCTCCAGTGAAATCATTATCATTAATGCCAACGAAGACCTGAACACCATGTATGGTAGTGGAGGCTCTTCCAAGATTAAGGGCACATGTATGAGATGGAGGGGGACCCATAATTTCATTGGGTATTATCTGGGGCCCTTGCATTGGGTCTAATATTGTATTTGTGGCAGCACAGAGGTCCAATTTTGTGCTGCCTGGGGTGGCTAGTTGGAGGGAGGCAATTGTGGAGAAGGATTTTGTGGTAGGTTGGGAGTTTAGGAGGGAACAAACTTTATTGCTCCTGTGTTTGTCGTGGGGGATGTTGTGGCCAGGGGCTGGCCCCGCAGGGAGTTTCCCGAGAAGTAGGAAGAAATAGGCTGTCTGAGGGCATTTGTCTTAGATCTACACTCACTGGCCCAGTGATGACCTTTACCACTTCTATGGAAAAGGGTAGCTGGGGGCGGTTAAGCCCCAGTTTGAGGAGACGCTATTCCTAGGCTTTGTTTGCCTGTGGGACACTCACATGCAAAATGGCCAGGTTGTTTACAAGTAAAGCAAGTACGTGAGCCAGGATTGTGAAAGGCCTTGGTAAAGGCGGTCCCTAAAGCCAGACCCATGGCATGGGCTGCACCCACGTCTGCACAGAGTCTAATAACTTCAGAAAGTTTCCCTTTATCCTTATGTGTTTGAAGAACATTCTGACATGCTGGGTTGGCATTTTCAAAGGCAAGATGTTTTACATAGGTGCTTTCACCTTCGCTTGGTAAATCCTATAGGCTGTGGCAGGGTCCTGAGAGGTCGCGGGTGTTCTGAATGGTAGAGAGCTGCTTCCTTCTCCAAGATAGCGTCCTCCCCAGGGGTCAATGTGTCTCTGGGATTTAAAACTGGATAAAGGTGGTTTTTAATCATTGGAGCCTTATTAATTAGGGTCGTATTTTGAGGGGGACCAGGAAGGTTCTCAGGGTCCTGGGAAGACTGAGAAGGTTCTATGTCTATACTAATGATGGGCATGCAGAGGGGGGACGAGAGGTCTTTTGCATAATCTCTTCCCCAATCCTGACAAGTTGTAAGGTACCATTGTCAAAGCGAAAACTTTTAAGAATTTCATTAATTAAGTTCCAGTAAGAAAAGGTGGGAACTGGCATTTTTTCTGGGCCAAATGATTCATAATAATCTTTTAAACAGTCTCCTACTCTAAGCCATTTTTGCCATCAATGGTCCCTTCAAGAGGAAACCATGGACACAATTCTCCTATGTATGAAAAGAAAAATTTTAAGTCCTTTTCTTAACATGTGCCCCTCATGTCTTGAAGGACTCCTTGAGGCCTGAAATAAACAAATCATGTGACGATACTGCTTGTCACATAATGCGTCACTCACCGTGCATTATCCCCACCTTCCTCCTGGATATGTCTCCGGGTGGTGTCTGCTGAGGCGATCGTGAGCTCCTCTTGACCAAGTCTTCCAGGAGGAAGGGGTTCCCCCTCAGTCAAAGGCTTGAGCCCCAGTCGGTGGGTGCCAGATGTCCCGGCCGGCAGGACACATCAACGTGGTCAGCGAACCTAGATGGGGAGGAATGAAGGGACAAGAGGCATGAGAGATGAGAGCAACACAGGAGTTCTGATCAAGCTGCAAAATTTTATTGTTCACACATGGGTATTAATATGCTGGATATGGGAAAGCTCTCTTATCAGCAGTTCCTGGATGTCTTCACAAGGTGAGATAACTTCAGGATGTTTCTGGAAGAAAGATGGCCACAGGATGTCTCAGGGACATATATGGCTACAGGATGTCTTCCAGACAGGATGTCTCCTGGTGGCTGTTTCTTGTAAGTGTCAGGGTGTTCTTTGAAGAAGAATTCCTTCTACCCCTGACAGTCAGGGATTCAGTATTTCGAATGGAAAATTGGAAAATGAATCCAATGTGTAGGCAAATATGTGCTACCCAAAAATCTTCCCACTCTCATTCAGAACAATGCCTTGACATTTCCTTCACTCCAAGTAAGACATAATTAGAGGAGAAGAGTTAGAAATCTGTGAATACATATCGGTAATGGAAAATGCTCAGGAGTTCACAACCTTCGAGGTTGTAGAGGAGTTTCTAAAAGTAAAGGACAGGGTAAAAACTCCAAAAACATGGAGCTCTGCTGGCCTAAAGACTTCTTGAGAAACTGCCTCTGAGATTGGGCACCTGAAATATATGTTGATGACAGGAGCTTTAGCTTCCTTTGTAGTGAGACCATCAAAGCTGGGTCTGCATCTATATGACCTGGAGGACATGGTTTCTTTTATTCCTATGAACATGAAGCAGTAGGGCTGAATTCTCTCTTTATAGGTAAACTGTTGCCACTGGGGGCTAAGTGTCTTGCAGTGTGGACTGTGAAGCCATTTGGTCATCCTCCACTTTTCGTGGTGTTTCTTGCAGCTGCACTGGGAGTTTGGTATTTGCTTCACAAAATACGAGAAGTTCAACTGGGACACAGTGATGGAGGGAGTTCTGTCATGTGTGGTGGGTAAGGGTCTGCAGGAGAATGCACCAACCTGGCTTATATCCCACATAGCTTGCCCCCTTGACCACAGCAATCTGATTCTAAACATTGCCCTTCAACCTGTCCATATAACAAGATGCCTTTACATACAAGGGAATGGGGGCTGCACCATATCAGTCACAAGGCATTTGAAAGCCAATGGCATATCCACATCAGCCCACCACAGATGTTTTAACACACACCTGCACACCACTGCTCTAGGCCGACTACTCATCAGGCTCCAAGTTACTGGCATCTCTGTTCTACACCATTTTCATGAAACCCAGTCAATCAAGGCAGTGTCTGGTACATTCATGATCAGCAATAGGACACCTAAAGGTTCTCCAGTGCCACCAGGTGATGGGAATTTCCAAACTTTAATGATATTTATCTAGGCATTTTTCATGGATGAAGTTGAAGGCACTGTGGGTTTCCATTTATTCAGGAACCATTAAATGGAGAAGAAGCTCATTTCAATGAAAGCTCTGGAGAATTCTAACAGGCAAGGCTTCCCAAAGACAGGCTAAAAGGTCACATTAAGCCAGGCATTTGAGGTCTACAATGTGAGGTCCATGTGTGTTTTGACTTGCAACGATGGCTGCCAAGTCTTTAAGAATAAAATCATGTGATGTCCTTCCTGAGATTTCCAGTGCTCTTCGGAAAGCCTCCCTGGGCCTAGATCTCAGTTTCCAAGGGCGACTCTCATGCGTGGCCTCCTAAAATCGCAACACAATACATGGCAATACTTCTTTGAGGTCAGTTCCAGAACTCAGTCTCTAAGGGGAATCACATAAGGGTTCAAGCCCAGGTGGACATAGCCATGTCTTCCAACGGCCACAAAAATGACCACAATTAAAACCAAAACACTCCCACATGACACACCTGATGCAAAGACCTTCCTGACTTTCAGGGCAACAGAAGAATCGGTAAGCAAAATGTCCAAAGCAGGGTTTTTCCAATGAGGCATTCCTGGTCTCACTGATATCTGAGCTTTCTCAGATGCTCGCCATTCCCTTCAGCTATCCAGTACATGGCCATGTCACAGAGATTTGAGGTGGTACATATATTTGACCCAAAACTATGAGCCTATTCTGGAGAGTGCACACAATTCAGGAAGAAAACAGGAACTTAAGAAGTTAGCAGGTGTTCCCCATCGATAAGTCATGCCGCAGTCCATTCATGAATTGTGCAGGATGAAAGCTGAGAAGCTTTCTACTAGACAGGACTCACCCATTGATGCATTTTCTTTTCTAATGTCTACAACCAGGGACACAGTGGTATAAACAGACATAGAAACACTCGCCTTGTCAAATGACTTACTAGAAACAGTTCCCTCCAAACCAAACAAACCGCCATTCCTACCTATTCTCAGAATATGAGACAAAACCACAAACCCACACCCACACCCGCAAAGACACCTCCTTCCCCCATGTAGGTCTGTGACTATCCGGAGTGTCCTCTGACTGGTGGGCCATACTATGTTCCAATGAAATGGCCTGTCCTGTCTCAGATCTGGTCTCCTTGGCCAACTCTGTGAAGTTGTCAGGAGCCAGCAGTGAGCCACTACCTACTTTCTCAGGAAAAGCCCCTCTTCAGAGCTTTCCTGGTTTTGGCCGTCCTCACATCAGTAGGTAGCAAGAATGACTGACTCTGCCCTTGGTAAGTCCAAACAAGTGAGACCACTGGGACTGGGACTGCCTCTTGGTGCCTGGCTTCTTGGATACCAAGTTCAGAGAGTTCCATCAACAAAGAAGTGAGGTGAGGTCACTTCCTTAAGGAACTGAATCAGATCACTGCCTTGGTAACCACTTTGTCCTAACAGTTGCTTCCAAGACTACCATGAGATGGAGGCTGCCCCTACTTTCTGTGACACTTTCACAAGGTAGAATGGTATATCAACCATAGGCACCTAGGAACAGCTCTCCACACCAACCTGGTTTGGTCCATCTTCTCTACATTAAGAAGAGAGAGGCTGATTTATAAACAACCCTTCATCCTGACCAGGTTGTTTTCCATGGAAGCTGACTTTTGCTCTCTCAGGTCCTTCATAGTTGTCTACATCTTCTCCAGGGATCATTTCTGCATGGACCTTGAGGTTCTCAGGAGGTGGAAGATCCCCTACATTCCTGTATTGTAAGACCAACTCTGTCCCTGCTCTTCTGTAAAGTTAGATTGAGGGAACAGTGTATGGTTAGGGTTAATAATATGTTCAATTTGAATTAGGAATCATTCTGCTGGATGAATAATGGTACTGGGAACCTGCGACATTTATAAGTATATATAGGTGAAATATATGTATGAAAACAGAAATCTAAGTAAGATTTGAAGCGCAGAATGGGGATGGGCCCTTGATTGTGATACTTAGCGTTGAATTATGTTCTGCACAGATGTCTGAGATAGATCGATATACAATGGCATTAGACCCTGTACCTTGGATTATTGAATGTATAAGAGAACATCCAGTCAAAAAGGGATAATGGGTAGGATTAGGAAGATAGTCAGTAGGTTTAAGAAGAAGAGTGAGTATAGGATTTGGAACAAAAGTTCCTTAGCAATAGGGTTTGGGTTAGAGTGTGAATGTAAGTGTCAGCACAATTGAAGAGTCAGTCACAATGATGAACTGCGGAAAGTATGTAGGAAAGCTGATATAAATAGAGACATTATGAAATCAGGAAAAGTATAAAGTGAGAGATAGGATTAGATATTTTCAACAGGGTTGAGTTTGAATATATAATCTTAGCAAGAAACAAATATGTTGTCACAAATAGGATTGAATTTTGAGAGCATTAGCCAAACTTGATATGGATGGTTTTAGTAATCCATGTTCACTTTACATTTAGGCTTTCGTGCAAACATAAGTGTGACCATTTCTTTTTGTGTCCAGAATATTACTCTGATAAAATGTATATGTAGATCAGATGACATGAGTATTTCTTCCACCATTACTGGGAGCAAAATTTTGAAGACGTATAAATTAGTATTGGGTTTACAAAGAGGTGTACTCTGTGTCTATGAATATAGAGACAATGCATGAATAGACAATAGTGTGAATAAATAATATAACTGGTTCCACTTTAAATAATGGATTGATTTGATATCTGAAAATATATAAGAAATCTTATATTGATATACAATCATTCATTCCAACCAGTCATACATCTAATAGTAATATTAGGGTTATAGTTTATCATGAAGGGTGTGTGAGTTTTGCTTCAAATTTGATTATGGAAATCGAAAATAATATGTTTGGAATAAAGTCTCATGAAAAAACCAGTCAAGAAACATGGAGGATTACATGTGTTCTAAAGCAGAAAATGATTGAAAGTGAAACAAATGCCTATAATTTTGCTAACGTATGGATGAAATATATATCCTATAATGTGCATAAACTGAAGAAATTGTAACATACCAGTGGTGAATAAAAATGAACATCAAAATACACATCATGTCCCATAGGAATCTACTTGCATTGATGACAAACTGGATCAATTATTGTAGAAATATTAGGATTTGTATCCACCATTCACTGAAGTTATTTTTCATTTCAAGGAAAAAATATGTATTTCAGGTGGATGAATATTTCCGTGAATAATCTTGTGAAATGTTAACTCTAAATCCACATACATGAATATGAATGAATTTAGGGAGTGTATAATAAGACACATATATTTTATATTTTAAAAAAATTTAGTGTGTGTGTGTGTGTGTGTGTATATATATATATATATATATATATATATATATACACACACACACACACACACACACACACACAGAGAGACATTAAAAATTAGCAATACATATGCCAATCGAAATTCACCATGAAATATATATCATCCACAGATCCAAAAATATTCATTTTACTGAACATGGATTTATGTATAATGTTGTTCAACTAGGAAGCTCACCCATAGTTTGAAATTTCAGTTTCAACAGCGTTTAGGCGGAGTGATCTATTCTCACAATTTCTATCTGCCAAGTCAGCCACCTCACAAGAGTGTACCTGTGGTACCAGGTAGAATTCTATATGTGCATATAAAAATACATGTGCTGAATAGGCTACAGAGAAAGGGAGAGAGGAATTCACATATTTGTTTACTTTAAGTACCCATGGAACTATTTCAATTAAAAATTAACTTGAATTATAACACCTACACTTTATCATGCAAAAGCCAAGTCTAACTATACACCATGCCTCCTCTGAAATGCTTGCATTTCTATTCTGTTTGGGTTATTTTACTCCATCATATTAGGATTAGTAGTAAGAGTCTATTAGGGTATGGGTTAGTGTCAGTTATTCAGTATTTCAAATGGAAAATAGGAAAATAAATCCAATGTGTATGCAAATATGTGCTACAAAAAATTCCCACTATCATCCAGAACAATGCCTTGACAATATCTTCGCCCCTAGTAAGACACAATTAGAGAAGAAGAGTTAGAAAATCTGTGAATACATACCCGGAATGGAAAATGTTCAGGAGTTCACAACCTTGGAGGTGGTAGAGGAGTTTCCAAAAGTAAGGGACAGTGTAAACACTCCACAAACATGGAGCTATGCTGGCATTAAGACTTCTTGAGAAACTGCCTCTGAGGTTGGACACTTGAAAAATATGTTGTTGTCAGGAGCTTTAGCTCCCTGTGTACGGAGACCATCAAAGCTGGGTCTGCATCTATGTGACCTGGAGGATATGGTTTCTTATTTTCTAATGAACATGAGGAAGCAGTGATGAATTCTCTCTTTGTAGATAAACTGTGGCCACTGGGGGCTAAGTGTCTCCCTGTGTGGACTTTGAAGCCATTTGGTCATTCTCCAATTTTCGTGGTGTTTCTTGCTGCTGCACTGGGTGTTTTGTATTTGCTTCACAACATACAAGGATTTCAAATGGGTCACATTGTTGGAGGGAGTTCTGTCACGTGTGGTGGGTGAGGGTTTGCAGGAGAATGCAATAACCAGGCTTCTATCCCACATAGCTTTCCCCCTTGACCATAGCAACCTGATTCTGAACATTGCCCTGAAACCTGTCCATATAACCAGATGCCTTCTCATATAATTTTCTGCTGGCTGCACCAAGTCAGTCACAAGCCATTTGGAAGCCAATGACACACCCACATGGCCACACCGCAAATATATTATCAGACAACTGCACACCACTGCTCTAGGCCCACTACTCAGCAGGCTCCAACTTACTGGCATCTGTGTTCCACACCATTTTCAAGAACTCCAGTCAATCAAGGCACTGTCTGGTACACTCATGAGCATCAATATGACATCCAATGGTTCTCCAGTGCCACCTGGTCATTGGGAATTTCAAAAATTTCATGGTATTTATCTATCCATTGTTCAAGAATGAAGTTGGAGGCACTTTGGGGTTTTCATTCATCCAAGAACCATTAAATGGTGAGGAAGCTCATTTCAATGAAAGCTCTGGAGAACTCTCACAGGCAAGGCTTTCCAAGAGTGGTCAAAATGTCATATGCAGACAGGCCCATTGAGGTCTAAAATGTGAGGTCCATGTGTGTTTTGACTCTTAACTATGGCTGCCAAGTCTTTCAGAATAAAATCATGTGATATCCTGGTTGAGATTCTCAGTGCTCTGTGGAAAGCCACCCAGGGCCCATTCTCAGGTTTCAAGGGTGACTCTCATGCGTGGCCTCCTACAATCCCAACACAATTAATGGCAATACTTCTCTGAGGTCAGTTCCAGAACTCAGTCTCGAAGGAGAATCACACCCGAGTTCAAGCCCATGTGGACCCAGTCATATCTTCCAACCGCCACACAAATGACCACAATTGAAACCAAAACATTCCCACATGACCCTCATCTTCTTCCATATAGACACTCATCATAAACTCTTGCTGGAGGTTTCCATGAGGAGCGCAGCCCAAGGCAATGTCCAAAATATGCACCCTTGCCCGTCATTTGCCTAAAATGAGGGTGGCCTTGACACCCTTCCTGTGAACCAGGAGTGATCAAATAGGCCTGCCTTTAATACTGCTCTGCTTCTCCAATTTGAGGCCAACTGACTGTCAGGTATAGATTCTTTATGTGATTTGGCATCATGGGAGAACCCAAGCACTTCTGCAGGAGTTCAAAGAACTCATTTGACCCAGAGGATCCTATTCTCACTTGATGGAGGTTAGGAACCTAACAGAGGAAGGCAAGAAACTTCATCCACAATGACTGATATTTTTACCATTTTCGTTTTCAATACACACATGGGAACTTTCTTTATATCCATCAGGTGCTGAGAATCTAATCCATAGCCTGACCCAGAGGCAAGCAGCTGATTCAGACACATCCCTTTCGAAAGCAATTAAGCAAAGCACCACAGGTGATGCCCATTCATTTGCATTTAAAAACTGTTTACTTCAGGCTTCAAAAAGGAGTGGCCTGAGGTAAGGACCTTCCTGACATTCAGGGCAACAGAAAAATAGGTAAGCAGAAGGCCCAAAACAGTATTTCTCCACTGAGACTTTCCTGGTCACACTGATATCTGAGTTTCCTGACATGCTCGCCATTCCATTCAGCTATCCAGTACATGGCCATGTCACAGAGCTTGGAGGTGTTACATATCTTGGACACAAAACCATGAGCCTATTCTGGGTAGTGGCCAAAATTTAGGAAGAAAACAGGAACTTAGGAAGATAGTAGGGGTTGCCCATCCATAAAGCAACCTGCAGTCCAGTCATAAATTGGGTAGGATGAATGATGGAAAACTTTCTTCTAGACAGGACATATCCATTGATGCATTCTCTTTTCTTATGTCTACAACCACGGACACAGTGAGATACACAGATATAGAAACACTCACCTTGTCAAACGACTTTTTAGAAGCAGTCCACTCCAAACCAAACAAATCGCCTTTCCTATCTATTCTCAGAACATGAGACAAAACCACAAACTCACACCCACACCCACAAAGGCACTTCCTTCCCCCAATATGTCTGTGACAATCCGGAGTGTCCTCTGACTGTGGACCATATTGTTACCCTGAACTGGCCTGCCCTGTCTCAGATCTGGTCTCCGTGGCCAAATCTGTGAAGTTGTCAGGAGCCAGCGATGACCAACTACCTGTTTTCTTAGGAAAGGACCCTCTTCAGAGCTGTCCTGGCATTTGGCCATTCTCACATCAGTAGGTACCAAAAAAGACTCTCTCTGCCCTTGGTAAAACCAAACATGTGATCCCACTAGGACTGTTACTGGGACTGGCTCTGGATGCCTGGCTTCCTGAATCCCAAGTTCAGAGAGTTCCATCACCAAGTAAGTTAGGTGAAGTCACTTTCTTCATGAAATGAATGAGGTCACTGCCTTGGCAACCACTTTGTCCTAACAGTTGCTGCCAAGGGTCTCATGAGATGGAGGCTGTTCCTACTTTCTGTGACACTGTCACAAGTTAGAATGGTATATCAACCATATGCACCGGGGAACTTCTCTCCATACAGGCCTGCTTTGGTCCATCTTCTCTACATTAAGAAGAGAGAGGCTGATTCAGACACATCCTTTCATCCTGTCCAGGTTCTTTACCATGTCAGAAGACTTTTGCTCTCTTTGGTACTACATAGCTGCCTACAACTTCTCCAAGGATCATTTCTGCATTGACCTTTGAGGTTCTCAGCAGGTGGAAGATCCCCTACATTCCTGTATTGTAAGACCAACTCTATCCCTGCTCCTCTGTAAAGGTAGATTGAGGGAACAGCGTATGGTTAGGGTTAATAACAGGTTCGAATTCGGTTGGGAATCATTCTGCGGGATGAATAATGTTATTGGGACCCTGCGAAATTTAAAAGAATATATAGGTGAAATATAAGTTTGAAAACCCAAATCTATGTAAGTTTTGAAGCCCAGAAGTGTATTGGGCCCTTGGGTAGGATACTTAGCTTTGAATTATGTTCTGCACAGATGTCTCTGATTAATCGCTATACAATGGCATAGGACCTTTACCTTGGATGATTGAATGTCGAAGAGAACATGCAGTCAAAAAGGGATAGTCGATAGGATTAGGAAGATAGTCAGTAGGTTTAGAAAGAAGAGTGAGTATAGGATTTGGACAAAAACTTTTTTAGCAATAGGGTTTCGGGTAGAGAGTGAATGTAAATGTCAGCACATGTGAAGAGTCATTCACAATGATGAACTGGGGAAAATATGTAGGAAAGTAAATATCAATTGAGACAAAAGGAAATCAGGCAAAGTATAATGTGAGTTATAGGATTAGACATTTTCAACAGGGTTGAGGTTGAATATATAATCTTAGCAAGAAACAAATATGTAGTCACCAATTGGATTGACATTTGAGAGCATTAGGCAACCTGGACATGGATGTTATTACTAATCCATGCTCACTTTCAATTTAGGCTTTGGTACAATCATAAGTGTGATCTTTGCATTTTGTGTCCATAATATTACTGTAATAAAATATATATGTAGATCAGGTGACATGAGTATATCTTCCACCATTTCTGGGAGCAATATTTTGAAGACGTATAAATTAGTATTGGGGGTACAAACAGGTGTACCCTGTTTCTATGAATATACAGATAATGCATGAATGGAACATACTCTGAATAAAACATATACTCATTCCACTATAAATAATGGATTGAATTGATATCTGAAAAAATACAGGAAATCAAATATTGATATACAGACATTCATTACAACCAGTTATACATCAATGATAATATTAGTATTAGGATTTTCATGAAGAGTGTGTGAGTTTTGCTTCAAAATTGATTATGGAAATCGAAAATAATGTGTTTGGAAAGAAGTCTCATGAAAAGAGCAGTAAAGAAACATGGAGGAATACATGTTTTCAGAAGCAGGAAATGATTGAAAGTGAAACAAATTCCTATATATTTTTGAACTTTTGGATGAAATATATATATTATGATGTGCATAAACTGAAGAAATAATAATGTCCCACTGTTGAATAAATATGAACGTCAAAATACATATCATGTCCCATAGGAATCTACTTGCATTGATGTTAAACTGGGTCAGTTACTGTAGAAATATTAGGATTTGTATACACCATTCACTGAAGTTAGTTGTCAGTACTAGGAAACAAATATGAATTTCAGGTGGATGAATAGTTTGGAAAATAATCTTGTGAAAAGTTGATTATAAATCCACATAAATGAATATGAATGAATTTAGGGCGTGTATAATAAGTCACATATATTACATATTTTGAAATATCTGGAGAGTATATATATATATATATATATATATATATATATATATATATAGAGAGAGAGAGAGAGAGAGAGAGAGAGAGAGAGAGAGAGAGAGAGAGACATTAAAAACTAACAATATATATGCCAATCAAAATCCATCATGAAATATATATCATCCACAGATCCAAAAATATTCATTATACTGAACATGGATTTATGTATAATGTTGTTCAACTAGAAAGTTCACCCATAGTTTGAAATTTCAGTTCCAATAGCATTTACGAGGAGTGATCTCTTCTCACAATTTGTATCTGCCAAGTCAACCACCTCACAAGAATGTACGTGTGGTACCAGGTAGAATTCTATATGTGCATATAAAAATACATGTGCTTAATAGGCTACAGAGAAAGGGAGAAAGGAATTCACATATTTGTTAACTTTAAAAACACATGGAGAACTATTTCCAAAAAAATTTGCAAGATTTATAACTCCTACCCTATATTATGCAAAAGGCAAGTCCAAGTATACACCTTGCCTCCTCTGAACTGCTTGTACTTCTTTTCTGTTTTTTGTTATTTTTCTCCATCATATTAGGATTAGTAGTCAGAGTCTAGTTTGGAATTGGTTAGGGTTAGAGATTCAGTGTTTTAAAGGGAAATTGAAAAATGAATCCAATGTCTATGCAAATATGTGCTACCCCAAAATCTTCCCAGTCTCATCCAGAACAATGCCTTGACATTATCTTTTACCAAAGTAAGATACAGTTAGAGGAGAAGAGTTAGAAAATCTGTGAATACATATCTGGAATGGAATTTGCTCAGGAGTTCACAACCTTGGAGGTGGTAGCAGAGTTCAAAATAGTAAGGCAAAAGGTAAACACTCCTCAAACATGGAGCTCTGCTGGCCTAAAAAATTCTTGAGAAACTGCCTCTGAGGTTGGGCACTTGAAATACATGTTGTTTTCAGGAGATTTAGTTCTTTTATAGAGAGACCATCAAAGCTGGTTCTGCATATATGTGACCTGTAAGACATGGTTTCTTATTTTTCATTGAACATGTGGCAGCAGTGCTGAATTATTTTTTTGTAGCTAAACTGTGGACACTGGGGCTAAGTTTCTCCCTGTGCTAACTGGGAAGACATTTGTTCATCCTCCACTTTTAGTGGTGTTTCTTGCTGCTGCACTGGGAGTTTGGTATTTGCTTCACGAAATAAAGGAGGTCAATTGGGACACATTGTTGGAGGGAGTTCTGTCACGTGTGGTGGGTGAGGGTTTGCAGGAGAATGCAATAACCAGGCTTCTATCCCACATAGCTTTCCCCCTTGACCATAGCAACCTGATTCTGAACATTTCCCTGAAACCTCTCCATATAACAAGATGCCTTTACCTATTGGGTCTGTTGGCTGAAACCATATCAGTCACAAGCCATTTGGACGCCAATGGCAGTTCCACGTGGCCTCACCAAAGATGTTTTGTCACACATCTGCTCACCACTGCTCTAGGCCCACTAATCAGCAGGCACCAACTAACTGGCATCTCTGTTCTACACCATTTTTATGAAACCATGTCAATCAAGGCACTGTCTGGTATACTCATGATCAGCATCAGGACATCCAAAGGTTTTCCAGTGCCAACTGGTCATTGAAATTTCAAAAATTTCATGGTATTTATCTAGCCATTATTCAAGGAAGAAGTTGTAGTCACTGTGGGTTTCAATTCATTCAGGAACCATTAAATGTTAAGGAAGCTCATTTCAATGAAAGCTCTGGAGAACAATCGCAGGCAAGGCATCCCAAATAGTGGCCAAAAGGTCACATGAAGCCAGGCCCATTGAGGTCTACAATGTGAGGTCCATGTGTGTTTTGACTCTCAACTATGGCTGCCAAGTTTTTCAGAATAAAATCATGTGATATCCTGGCTGAGATTCTCAGTGTTCTGTGGAAAGCCACCCTTGGCATAGATCTCAGTTTCCAAGGGCGACTCTCATGCGTGGCCTCCTAACATCCCCACACAATTCATGGCAATACTTCTCTGAGGTCAGTTCTACAACTCAGTCTCTAAGGAGTATTACACCAGAGTACAAGCCGAGGGGGACCCAGTCATCCCTTCCAACTGCCACACAAATTACCAAAATTAAAACCAAAACATTCCCACATGGCCCTCATCTTCTTCCACATAGACCCTCATTTTAACCTCTGGCTGGAGATTTCCATGAGGGGTGCAGCGCAAGAGAGTGTCCAAAATAAGCTCCCTTGGCCCTCATTTGCCTAAAGTCAGGGTGGCCTGGACACCATTCCTGTGAACCAGGAGTGATCAAATAGGCCTGCCATTACAACTACTCTGCTTCTCCAATTTGAGGCCTACTGACTGTGGGGTTTAGATTCTTTATGTGAAGTGGAATCATGAGAAAACCCAAGCACCTCTGCATGGCTTTGAAAAACTCATTTGACCCAAAGGATCCCTATACTCACTTGATGATTGTCTGCAACCTAATAGAGGAAGGAGAGAGACATCATCCACAATGACTGAATTTTGCCATTTTAGTTTTGGATGCACACATGGGATCTTTCTTTATATCCATCAGGTGCTGAAAATATAAGCCACAGCCTCACACAGGGCCAAGAGGCTGATTCAGACACATCCCATTCAAAGCAATTAAGCAAAGAGCCACGGGTGATGCCCAATCATTTCCATATGAAAACTGTTTTTTTCATGCTTATCAAAGGGGTGGCCTGAGGCAAAGACCTTCCTGTCATTCAGTGAAACAGAAAAATAGGTAAGCAAAAGGCACAAAGCATGGTTTCTCCACTGAGACTTACCTGGTCACACTGATATCTGAGTTTTCTAAGAAGCTCGCCATTACCTTCAGCTATTCAGTACATGGCCATGTGACAGAGCTTGGGGTGGTACCTATCTTGGACACAAAACCATGAGACTATTCTGCAGATTGGTCAGAATTCAGGAAGAAATCTGAAACTTAGGAAGATAGTAGGTGTTGCCCATCGATAAGGCAACCTGCAGTGCAGTCATAAATTGGGCAGGATGAATTCTGGGATGCTTTCTACTAGACAGGACACATTCATTGATGCATTCTCTTTTCTAATGTCTACAACCACGGACACAGTGTTATACACAGACATAGAAACACTTGCCTTGTCAAAAGACTATCTAGAAACAGTCCACTGCAAACCAGACATACCAGCTTTCCTACCTATTCTAAGAAAATGAGACAAAACCACAAACTCACACCCACAAACACAAAGCACCTCCTTCCCCCAAGTAAGTCTCTGAATATCCAGAGTGTCCTCTGACTAGCGGGCCCTACTATGTTCACCCAAAATGGCCTGTACTGTGGCAGATCTGGTCTCCTTGGCCAACTCTGTGTAGTTGTTAGGAGCCAGCGGTGAGTCACTACCTACTTACTAAGGAAAGGCCCGTCTTCAGAGCTCTCCTGATATTTGGCCATCCTCACATCAGTAGGTACCAAGAAAGACAGAATCTGTCATTGGTAAAACAAAACAAGTGAGCCCACTGGTACTGGGACTGGGACTGGCTCTGGATGCCTGGCTTCCTGGATCCCAAGTTCAGAGAGTTCCATCACCAAAGAAGTAAGGTAGGTCACTTCCTTCAGGAACTGAATGAGGTCAATGCCTTGGCAAACACTTTGTCCTAATAGCTGCTTCCAAGGGTCCCATGAGATGGAGGCTGCCCCTACTTCCTGTGACACTGTCATAAGTTAGAATGGTATATCAACCATAGACACACGGGAACAGCTCTCCACACAGACCTTGTTTGGTCCATCTTCTCTACATTAAGAAGAAGGTGGCTGATTCAGACACACCCCTTCATCCTGACAAGGTTGTTTGCCATGGAAGATGACTTTTGCTCTCTCAGGTCCTTCATAGCTGCCTACCTCTTTTCCAGGGATCATGTCTGCATGGACCTTTGAGGTTCTCAGCAGGTGGAAGATCCCCTACATTCCTGTATTGTAAGACCAACTCTGTCCCTGCCCTTCTGTAAAGTTAGATTGAGGGAACAGTGTATGTTTAGGGTCAATAACATGTTGGATTTGGTTTAGGAATCATCCTGCAGAATGAATAATGGTATTTGAAACTGCGATATTTACTAGAATATATATGTGAAATATAAGTGTGAAACTAGAAATCTAGGTAACATTTGAAGCCCAGAAGGGCATTGGACCCTTGATTGTGATACTTAGAATAAAATTACATTCTGCACAGAGGTCTCAGATAGATCAATATACAATGGCATAAGACCTTGTACCTTGCTTGATTGAATGTAGAAGAGAATATCCAGTCAAAAAAGGATAGTCGGTAGGATTAGGAAGATAGTCGGTAGGTTTAAAAAAAGAATGAGTATAGGATTAGGAACAAACGTTTATTAGCAATAGGTTATCGATTAGAGTGTGAATGTAAATGTCAGCACATGTGAAGAGTCAGTCACAATGATGAACTGGGGAAAATATGTAGGAAACAGATAGAAATAGAGCCATAATGAAATCAGGCAATGTATAAAGTGAGGGATAGGATTAGACATTTTCAGTAGGGTTGAGTTTGAATATATAATCTTAAGAAGAAACAAATATGTAGTCACCAATAGGATTGATATTTGAGAGCATTAGGCAAGCTGGACATGGATGTTTTTAGTAATCCATGTTTACTTTCCTTTTAGGCTTTGGTACAAACATAAGTGTGAGCTTTGCATTTTGTGTTCCGAATATTTTTGTGATTAAATGTATAAGTAGATCAGGTGACATGAGTATTTCTTCCAACATTTCAGGGAGCAATATTTTGAAGACATATAAATTAGTATTGGAAGTATAAAGAAGTGTACACTGCATCTATGAATATAGACATAATGCATGAATAGACCATACTGTGAATAAATAATATAACTCGTTCCACTTTAAATAATGGATTGAATTTTTATCTGAATATATACAAGAAATCCTATATCGTTATGCAATCATTAATTCCAAACAGTCATACATCTAATGGTAATATCAGAGTTATAATTCATCATAAAGTTTATGTGAGTTTTGCTTCAAAAGTGATTATGGAAATTGAAAGTAATGTGTCTTGAAAGAACTCTCATGAAAAGACCTGTCAAGAAACATGGAAGAATACATGTGTCCTGAAGCAGGAAGTGATTGAAAGTGAAACAAATTCCTGTAAATTTGTGAACTTTTGGGGAAATCTTAAGAGCCCCTCCCAGCTCTCCCTTGAGCGCGATAGCCAGACCGAGGGAATTAGGAGTGGCACGCGACTCGTGGTGCAGACCTCCAGGCCACCGCTCCCACCAGTGCTGAAAACTGAAGTCTCTTGCTCCAGCTTCCGGGGGCATGGCTTCCGGAGTGCAAGCAAATTCGCTGGGGGTTCTCAGGCCTAAGCTCTACAAACTTAGGGTCTGAGGGAGACAAACAGGGAGAGTGTTCCCAGGCGTTCATGAAAACAGGGCTCCTAGGAGCAGCAGACCTGGCATGTAGCCAGTATTGTGGTGAGTGTCACAGGTGAGTGGGGCCTGGCTTGAGGAAACACAAAAGAAGGCCCTAGGCACTCAGGATTGGACACCCACCCAGTCTGGGAGGAAGAGCTGCTGCACAGTGATTGGTTCCCACTTATTGAAAGGAGAAGCTTGGCCCAGTGGGCACAGCTCTACCTACTGGAAAAGAAGTTTATTGCAATCTATGACTGCATTTATTGTTATTATTATTATTTTAATTTGGTTTTTTTTGTTTTTGTTTTTGTTTTTTTTTGTTTTCTTTTATTTTCATTTTTTTGTTGCTGTTCTTTAACTTTTAAAAAATGTTTTAAAATTTTTTATTTTATTTTATTTTTTTTTCCGGTTCATGATGACCATCTGAGAACACAAATTTATTGCTTTTATTTTCCAAAATCCTCATAAAAGAACTTAAACACTATAAAAATAATCACACGGTATTACCATAAAACAACAAATGAAAGGGGAAAAACGTATTGGATCTCACCATTATGTATACACACAACACACACCTGCACAATCCCCCCAAACTAAAAGTAAATAGCGGAAAGATCAGTAGAGTGGAGGGAAGGGAACAGAAAGAGGGAGGAAAGGAGAAAAAGAGGAAGTACTGGGGACTGAATTAGAGCAAATTATATTTCATGCTTTTATAATTATGCCAAAATGAATCTTAATGTTATGTATAATCTTAATGTTATGTATAAAAAGAACCAATTAAAAAAAGAAATATGATAGTATACCAGTGCTGTGTAGAGCCAATAAAAAAATACCTATACATAAACTAAAAAAAATGTGAATTTTAAGAATAAACTGGAGTGGGCTAGAGTTGTGGCTCAGTGGTAGAGCACTTGTCTAGCATGTGTGAGGCACTGGTTGGATTCTCAGCACTGCATATAAATTAATTAATTAAATAAGGATCCATCAACAACTAAAAAAACTAGTAAAAAAGAATAAATTATAAAAAATAAATGAAAGTGTGTAGAAAATGTCATTTGAAGTAAAAATACAAAATCAGCTCTAAGTTGTTTGCAACACAAACACACAAGTTAAGTGGTGTTTGAAAATACAGGGAGCAAAAGCTATTGTATAAAAATTTTATTGATAATTCCAGAAAATCTATTATTAATATCAATGTAAAATATGTATTTTAAGTGAAAGAACCTTTAATAAGACAGCAATTGTGTTAATTAATTAAAGAATCTAAAAATTAGATGAAAATATGATTTGTTTTTATTCAATGAAGCAAGATTAAATGTTTGAAATATGATTTTAAGGAGAAATATAGGCACCACAATAAGTTTTAGGAATTTTGTGGATACAAAGATAATTAACTTAGGACAACTTACTATGATAAATGAGTTTACTTTAGTAGAAAAATAGAATTTGCTCTCTGGAAACTGGGCACCCCTAATCCCCAAATCCCAAATCCAAAATGCCAAATCTAACGTGTTTTAGTACTGGAATGTGACAAGTGAAAAGTTTCCTACTTGGCTTCATTTGACAGGTTACAGTCAAAATGCAGGTATACTGAAATGTTGTATGAAATTTCCTCCAGGCTATGGGTCTAAGGCATGTATGAAATATAAATGAATTTCATATTTACACTTGAGTCTTATCCCCAAGATTATGTGTGTATAAATATTCCATAATTCCAAAAAAATCCAAAATCTGAAATGCTTCTTGTTCTAAGCATTTTTGATAAACAATACTTAACCTATATACAATTGTTTCCCCCACAACAAATAAACAAATTTAATAAGGTTAAAAACTTTCCAAAAATAAAATTTAAACATACTACAAAGCAAATAAATAACACATGAAATAATAAATTTTTTGGTGACTTAACAACTGGAAATTGTTTCATTTAACTTGCCCCTGGATCATAGATAAACTTCAAAATTATTTTCTTTTTTTTTTTAAATGGCAAAATAATTTTATTTTATTTTATTTTTTTATTGGTTGTTCAAAACCCTACAAAGCTCTTGACATATCATATTTCATACATTAGCATACATTAGCTTCAAGTGAGTTATGAACTCCCTTTTTTAAACCAAGTAGAGATTGCAGAATCACATGGGTTACACATCCACATTTTTACATAATACCATACTAGTAACTGTTGTATTCTGCTGCCTTTCCTTTCCTCTGAAATCCCCCCTCCCCTCCCCTATTTTGTTATTATTATTTTTTAAAATTTTAATTTTAATTTTATATTATCATTATCATTTTTTAAAAAAAATCATTTTCATTCTTTATTTTCTATTTTTTCTATTGTATTTCATTTCTTTTCAATTTTCTTATTTCCCATTCCTTGCATTCTACCTGCCTACTCTCATTCTCTTTAGTGACTTTTTCCCTTCCCTTCTAAAATCTTTCCTCCCAAGCATCAAATAAATTTATAAGAGTAAACAGTAACTCAGCAGTCAAACAGAACAAGAAGTAACATGAGCAGCATAAACAAGCAAGGAAGAAAAGGAGAACAAACAACGAAGAACACCCTAAATATTCAGGAGGACCAGGATTCATCAGAAAAGTGGTCATATAAAGAACTCAAGGAATACCTTAGACAGATGGAATGGAAACTTAAAGAAGATACCAGACAGAAAATCCAAACAGTAAAAGAAAACATTGAAAATGAATTACATAAACATATAAAAGAAAAAGTTAAGCATCTTTATCAGTGGATAGAGATTATAAAAAAAATCAAACAATAATTCTAGAAATGAAGGAAATGATAAACCAAATTAAGAACTCCATTGAGAGTATCACTAACAGAGTGGAGCAAGTAGAAGCCAGAACGTCAGATAATGAAGACAAAATATATCATCTTGAAACGAGTCCAGCCAACTCAGAAAGGCTGGCAAAAAAATCACAAGAAAAACATCCAAGAGATTTGGGATAACATAAATAAAACCACACTTACGAGTCATCAGGATAGAGGAAGGTACAGAGACTCAAACCAAGGGAATGAGAAAACTGCTGAATGAAATAATTACAGAAAACTTTCCAGAAATAATAAAGGAAATGGATATACAAATTGTAGATGCATACAGGACAAGAGCACACAAAATCACAGTAGACGAATGCCAAGACACATTGTTATGAAGATATCCAATATACAGAACAAAGAGAAAATAATAAATCTACAAGAGAATGGAGGCAGAATACATTCAGTGGTAAACCAATAAGGTTAACAACGGATATTTGATCACAGATGCTGAAAGCGAGAAGATCCTGGAAAAACGTATTTCAAACACTGAAAGACAGTGGATGCCAACCAAGAATTATGTATCCAGCATAATTAACCATCAGGTACTACAATAAAATAAGAATCTTTCATGATAAACAAAAGCTAAAAGAATTTGAAGCCAGAAAACAAGCTTTACAAAGCGTCTTGAGAAAAACACTACACAAGAAAGAAATGAAAAACAACAACCAAAACCATCAGTGGGAAGTACCTTGGTAATGACAGAGGCAGGGTGAAAGCTTATCATGGAGAAACAAACTAAATTTAAAAAAAGATAAATAATCAAACATGGCTGGCAGTACAAACCATACATCAATAGTAACTCTGAATGTAAATGGCTTCAACTGTCCAATAAAGCGACATAGGCTGGTAACTTGGATTAAATAAACAAATCCAACAATATGTTGCCTCCTGGAGACACATCTGCAATGCAAAGACACACAGGCTGAAGGTGAAAGGTTGGGAAAAAATACACCATGCACACTTATCCTCATAAACAAGCAGGGGTGGACATCCTCATATCAAATAAAATCGACTTCAAGACTAAGTTAATCAAAAGGGATAAGGAAGGACATTATATACTGTTAAAAGGAACCATTCACCAACAAGACATAACAATTATCAATATTTATGCACTAAATAATGGTGCTACGATGTTCATGAAACAAATTCTCCTCAAGCTCCAAAATGAAATAGACCTCAACACAATAATTATGGGTGACTTCAACACACATCTATCACCATTGGACAGATCCTCCAAACAAAAGTTGAATAAAGAAAGTATAGAACTCAATATCACAATCAATAACCAACATGTAACTGACATATATAGAATATATCAACCATCATCAAGTGGATATACTTTTTTCTCAGCAGCACATGGATCCTTCTCAAAAAAAGACCATATATGATGCCATAGGGCAACCCTCAGTAAATATAAAGGTGTGGAGATAATAACATGCATTTTATCTGATCATAATGGAATGAAACTGGAAATCAATGATAAAAGAAGGAAGGAAAAATTCTACATCACATGGAAAATGAACAATATGTTACTGAATGATCAATGGGTTACAGAAGACATAAAGGAGGAAATCAAAAAATTCTTAGAGATAAATGTAATTATAGACACAACATATCGGAATCTATGGGACACAATGAAAGCAGTTTTAAGAGGGAAATTCATCGCCTGGAGGTCATTCCTGAAAAAAAAGGAAAAACCAACAAATAAGTGAGCTCACACTTCATCTCAAAGCCCTAGAAAAGGAAGAGCAAAACAACAGCAAATTTAGCAGAAGGCAAGAAATTATTAAAATCAGAGTGGAAATCAACAAAATTGAAACAAAAGAAACTATTGAAAAAATTAACAAAACTAAAAGTTGCTTCTTCGAAAAAATAAATAAGATCAACAGACCCTTAGCCATGCTAAAGACGAAAAGAAGAGAAAGAACTCAAATTACTAACATATGGGATGAAAAAGGCAACATCACAACAGATGCTACAGAAATACAGAAGACAATTAGAAATTATTTTGAAAACCATTATTCCAATAAAATAGAAAATAGTGAAGACATCGATAAATTTCTTAAGTCATATGATTTGCCCAAACTGAGTCAGGAGGATACACACAATTTAAACCGACCAATATCAATGGATGAAATAGAAGAAGCAATCAAAAGACTACCAACCAAGAAAAGCCCAGGAACGGATGGCTATACAGCGGAATTTTACAAAACCTTTAAAGAAGAATTAATACCAATACTTTTCAAGTTATTTCAGGAAATAGAAAAAGAGGGAGCTCTGCCAAATTCATTTTATGAGGCCAACATCACCCTAATTCCAAAACCAGAAAAAGACACCTCAAAGAAAGAGAACTACTGACCAATATATCTGATTAACCTAGATGCAAGAATCCTCAATAAAAATCTGCCTAATCGAATACAAAGGCAAATCAAAAAAATTGTTCACCAGGATCAAGTAGGATTCATCCCTGGTATGCAACGATGGTTCAATATACGAAAATCAATAAATGTTATTCATCACATCAATAGACTTAAAGATAGGAACCATATGATCATCTCGATAGATGCAGAAAAAGCATTTGACAAAGTACAGCATCCCTTTATGTTCAAAACATTAGAAAAATAGGGATAACAGGAACTAACCTCGACATTGTAAAAGCTATCTATGCTAAGTCTCAGGCTAGCATCATTATGAACGGAGAAAAATTGAAGGCATTCCCTCTAAAATCTGGAACAAGACAGGGATGCCCTCTGTCACCACTTCTATTCAATATAGTTCTCAAAACACTGGCCAGAGCAATTAGACAGACGAAAGAAATCAAAGGCATAAAAATAGGAAAATAAGAACGAAAATTATCACTATTTCCTGGTGACATGATTCTATACATAGAAGACCCAAAAGGGTCTACAAAAGAACTACTAGAACTAATAAATGAATTCAGCAAAGTGGCAGGATATACAATCAAAACGCATAAATCAAAGGCATTTCTGTATATCAGCGACAAACCTCCTGAAACAGAAATGAGGAAAAACACTCCATTCACAATACCCTCAAAAAAATTAAATACTTGAAAATCAACCAAACAAAAAAGGTGAAAGACTTATACAATGAAAACTACAGAACCCTAAAAAGAGAAGTAGAAGAAGATCTTAGAAGATGGAAAAATATACCCTGTTCCTGGATAGGCAGAACTAACATCATCAAAATGGCGAAATTACCAAAAGTTTTCTATAGGTTCAATGCAATGCCAATCAAAATCCCAATGGCATTTGTTGTAAAAATAGATAAAGCAATCATGGAATTCATATGGAAAAATATAAGACCCAGAATAGCAAAAGCAATTCTAGCAGGAAGTGTGAATCAGGCGGTATAGCGATACCGGACTTAAAACTATACTACAGAGCAATATTAACAAAAACAGCATGGCACTGGTACCAAAACTGGCAGGTTGACCAATGGTACAGAATAGAGGACACAAAGACTAATTCACAAAGCTACAACTATGCTATATTTGATAAAGGAGCTAAAAGCATGCAATGGAGGAAATATAGCATCTTCAACAAATGGTGTTGTAAAAAATGGAAATCCATATGCAACAAAATGAAACCGAATCCCCTCCTCTTGCCATGCACAAAAGTTAACTCAAAGTGGATCAAGGAGCTAGATATCAAATAAGAGACTCTGCATCTGATACAAGAAAAAGTTGGCTCCGATCTACATAATGTGGGGCCGGGCTCCAAATTCCTTAACAGGACACCCATAGCAGAAGAGTTAATAACAAGAATCATCAAATGGGACTTACTTAAACTGAAAAGTTTTTTCTCAGCAGGATAAAAAATGAGAGAGGTACATAGGGAGCCTAAATTATGGGAACAAATTTTTACTCCTTACACTTCAGATAGAGCCCTAATATCCAGAGTATACCAAGAACTCAAAAAATTAGACAATAAGATGATAAATAACCCAATCAAAAAATGGGCCATGGACCTGAACCGACACTACTCAGAGGAGGACATACAATCAATCAGTAAGTAAATGAAAAAATGCTCACCATCTCTAGCAGTCAGAGAAATGCAAATTAAAATCACCCTAAGAAACCATCCTACTCTAGTAAGATTGGCAGCCATTATGAAGTCAAACAACAAGTGCTGGCGAGGATGTGGAGAATAGGGTACTCTTGTACATTTCTGGTGGGACTGCAAACTGTTGTGGCAAATTTGAAAAGCAGTATGGAGAATCCTGGGAAAGCTGGGAATGGAACCACCATTTGACCCAGCTATTGCCCTTCTCAGACTATTCCCTGAAGACCTTAAAAGAGCATATTACAGGGATACTGCCACATTGATGTTCATAGCATCACCATTCAAAATTGCTAGACTGTGGAACCAACCCAGATGCCCTTCAGTAGATGAATGGATAAAAAAATGTGGCATTTATACACCATTGAGTATTATGCATCATTAAAAAATGACAAAATCATTGAATTTGCAGGGAAATGGATGGCACTAGAGCAGATTATGCTTAGTGAAGCTAGCCAAACCCTAAAAAACAAATAAAAATGTCTTCTTTGATATAATGAGAGCAACTAATAACAGAGCAGGGAGGAAGAGCAGGAAGAAAAGATCAACATTAAACAGAGACATGAGGTGGGGGTCGGAAAGAGAGAGAGATAAAGGAAATTGCATGGTAATGTAGGGAGACCCTCATTGTTACACAAAATTACATATAAGAGGTTGTGAGGGGAATGGGAAAATTAACAAAGATATAAATGTATTACAGTAGATGGGGTAGAGAGAGAAGATGGGAGGGGAGTGGGGATACTAGAGGATAGAAAATGTAGCAGAATACAACAGTTACTAATAGGGCATTATAAAAATGCAGATGTGTAACACATATGATTCTGCAATCCGTATTTGGGATAAAAATGGGAGTTCATAACCCACTTGAATCTAATGTATGAAATATAATATGTCAAGAGCTTTGTAATGTTTTGAACACCCAATTAAAAAAATAAAAAAATAATATGAAATAAAATAATTGAAAAAAAAAAACACATGGAGAAATATTTCACTCTCTTCCAGAACAATGCCTTGACATTACCCTCGCCCCAAGTAATACATCATTAGAGGAGAAGAGTTAGAAAATCTGGGAATACATAGCTGGAATTTAATATGCTCAAAAGTTCACAACATTGGAGGTGGTAGAGTAGTTTACTAAAGTAAGGGACAGGGTAAACACTCCACAAATATGGAGCTCTGCTGGCCTAAAGACTTCTTCAGAAACTGCCACTGAGGTTGGGCACTTGAAATATATGTTGTTTTCAGGAGCTTTAGATTCCTTTGTAATGAGAGCATCAAAGCTGGGTCTGCATCTATGTGACCTGGAGGACATGGTTTCTTATGTTCCAATGAACATGAGTCAGCAGTGCTGAATTCAATCTTTGTAGGTAAACTGTGGTCACTGGGGGCTAAGTGTCTCCCCGTGTGGACTGTGAAGCCATTTGGACATCCTCCACATTTTGTGGTGTTTCTTGCTGCTGCACTGGTAGTTTGGTATTTGCTTCACAAAATACAAGGAGTCCACCTGGGACAAAGTGTTGGAGGGAGTTTCTCACGTGTGGTGGGTTAGGGTCTGCAGGAGAATGCACCCACCAAGGTTCTATCCCAAATAGCTTGCCTCTTGACCATAGCAACGTGATTCTGAACATTACCCTAAAAACTCTACAAATAAAAATACGCCTTTACATATAAGGGTCTGCTCGCTGCACCATGTCAGTCACAAGCAATTTGGAAGCCAATGGAAGATCCACATGGCTCCACCACAGATGATTTATCACACACCTGCCGACTGCAGCTCTATGCCCACTACTCAGCAGGCTCCAAATTACTGGCATCTCTGCTCTACACCATTTTCTGGAAACCCAGTCCATCAGGCACTGTCTGGTATACTCATAGTCAGCAACAGGATATCCAAAGGTTCTCCAGTGCCACCTGGTCATGGAAATTTAAAAAAATTTCACGGTATTTATCTAGCCATTTTTCAAGGATGAAGTTGAAGGCACTGTGGGTTTCACTTCATTCAGGAACCATTAAATGGTGAGGATGCTCATTTCAATGAAAGCTCTGGAGAACTCTCATAAGCATGGCTTCCTAAAGAGTGGCCAATGATCACATGATGCTAAGCACATTGAGGTCTACAATGTGAGGTCCATGTGTGTTTTGACTCTCAACTATGGCTGCCAAGTCTTTCAGAATAAAATTATGTGATACCCTGGCTGAGATTCCAAGTGCTCTGTGCAAAGCCAACCTGGGCCTAGATCTCAGTTTCCAAGGGCAAATCTCATGCGTGGCCTCCTAATATCCCAACTCAATTCATGGCAATACTTCTCTGAGGTCAGTACCTCAACTCAGTATCTAAGGGGAATCACACCAGAGTTCAAGTCCAGGTGGACCCAGTCGTCACTTCCAACCACCACCCAAATGACCACAATTAAAACCAAAACACTCCCACATGACCCACATTTTCTTCCATATAGACACTCATCATAACTTCTGGCTCGAGGATTCCATAAGGGGCTCCGCCCAAGCCAGTGTCAAAAATAAGCTCCCGTGCCCCTTAATTTGACTAAACTGAGGGTGGCTGTACACACTTCCTGTGAACAAGATGTGATCAAATAGGTCTGCCATTAATACTGCTCCGCTTCTCCAATTTGAGGACTACTGACTGTGGGTTTTAGATTCTTTATGTGAACTGGAGTCATGATAAAACCCAAGCACCTAGGGGATAGAATCTGCAGGGCTTTGAGGAACTCATTTGAGACAAAGGATCCCTATTCTCACTTGATGGAGGTCACGAACCTTACAGAGGAAGACGAGAGACTTCATCCACAATGACTGCTCTTTTTGCCACTTTGGTTTTGGATGTACACATGGAATCTTTCTTTAGATCCATCAGGTGATGAGAAACTAAGCAACAGCCTCACACAGGGCCAATGGTCTGAATGAGACACATCTTTTTCAAAGCAATTAAGCAAAGAGCCACAGGTGATGCCCATTCATTTCCATTTGAAAACTGTTTTCTTCAGGCTTCACAAAGGGGTGGCCTAAGGCAAAGACCTTCCTGACATTTAGGGCAACAGAACAATAGGTAACCAAAAGGCCCAAAGCAGGGTTTCTCCACTGAGTCTTTAATGGTCATAGTGATTTCTGAGTTTTCTGTGATGCTCGCCATTCCCTTCAGCTATCCAGTACATGGCCATGTCACAGAGCTTGGAGGTGGTATATATCTTGCACAAAAAACCATGAGCCTATTCTAGAGAGTGGCCAGAATTCAGGAAGAAAAGTGGAACTTAGGAAGATAGCAGGTGTAGCCAATTGATAAGGCAAGCCGCAGTCCATTCATAAATTGTGCAGGATGAATTCTGGGAAGCTTTCTACTAAACAGGACATATCCATTGATCCAATATCTTTTCTAATGTCTACAACCATAGATAACAGTGGGATACACAGACATAGAAACACTCGCCTTGCCAAACGACTTACTAGAAACAGTTCACTCCAAACCAAACAAACCGACTTCCCTGCCTATTTTCAGAACATGAGACAAAACCACAAAACCACAACCAAACCTACAAAGGCACCTCCTTCTGCCAAGTAGGTCTTTGACTATCTTGAGTGTCCTCTGACTTATGGGCCATACTATGTTTCCCCGAAATGGCCACTCCTGTCTCAGATTTGGACTCCATGGCCAACTCTATTTAATTGTCAGGAGCCAGCTGTGAGCCACTACCTGTTTTCTCAGGAAAGGCCCCTCTTCAGAGATTTCCTGCCATTTGGCCATCCTCACATGAGTAGGTACCAAGAAAGACTGACTCTGTCCTTGGTAAATCCAAACAAATAAGACCACTCGGACTGGAACTGGCCCTGGCTTTTTTGCCTGAATTCCTGGATCCCAAGATCAGAGAGTTCCATCACCACGGAAGTGAGGTGAGGTCACTTCTTTCAGAAATTGAAAAATCTGTGGAAAGCAACGCTGGGCCTAGATCTCAGTTCCAAGGGTGACTCTTATGCGTGGCCTCCTAAAATCCCAACAAAATTCAATGCAATACTTCTCTAAGGTCAGTTCCACAACTCAGTCTCTAAGGGGAATCACACGAGAGTTCAAGCCCAGGTGGACAAAGTCATTTCTTCCAACCGCCACACAAATGACCAAAATTAAAACGAAAACACTCCCACATGGCCCTCATCTTCTTACATATTGTCATTCATCGTAATGTCTGGCTGAAGATTTTCATGAGGGGCGAAGCCCAAGAAAGTGTCCAAAATAAGCTCACTTGCCCCTCATTTGCCTAAAGTCAGGGTGGCCTGGACACCCTTCCTGTGAACCAGGAGTGATCAAATAAGCGTGTCATTAATAATGCTCTGTTTCTCCAATTTGAGGCCTACTAATTTTCAGGTATAGATTCTTTGTGATTTGGAGTCATGCGAAACCCCAAGCACCTCTGCAGGGCTTTGAGGAACTCTTTTGACCCAAAGAATCCATTTTCTTACTTGACAGAGGTAAGGAACCTAACAGAGGAAGGCAAGAGACTTCATCTACAATGACTGATCTTTTTGCCATTATGGTTTTTGATGCACACATGGGATCATTCTTTAGATCCATCAGGTACTGAGAATGTAAGACACAGCCACACACAGGCCAAGAGGCTAATTCAGCCACATCCCTTTACAAAGCAATTAAGCAAAGAGCCACAGGTGATGCCCATTCATTTCCATTTGAAAACTCTTTCTTCAGGCTTCACAAAGGGGTGGCCTGAGACCAAGTCTTTCCTGACATTCAGTGCAACAGAACAATAGGTAAGCAAAAGGCCCAAAGCGGGGTTTTTCCACTGAGACATTTCTGTTCACACTGATATCTGAGTTTTCTGAAAGGCTGGCCATTCTCTTCCGCTATCCAGTACATGGCCATGTCACAGAGCTTGTAGTGGTGCATATCTTGGACACAAAACCATGAGCCTATTCTGGAGAGTGGCCAGAATTCAGGAAGAAAACAGGAACTTAGGAAGATAGAATGTGTTGCCTCTCGATAAGACAAGCTGCAGTCCATTCATAAATTGGGCAGGTTGAATTATGGGAAGATTTATAGTAGACTGGACGCATCCATTAATGCATTCTCTTTTCTAATGTCTACAACAATGGACACAGTGGGATACACAGACATAGAAACACTCGCCTGGTCAAACGACTTACTAAAAACAATCCACTCCAAACCAAACAAACCAACTTTCCTACCTATTCTCAGAACATGGCCTGACCTCTCTCAGATCTGGTTTCCTTGGCCAACTCTGTGAAGTTGTCAAGAAAAAGGGGTGAGCCACTACCTGCTTCTTCTGGAAAGGTCCCTCTTCAGAGCTCTCCTGGCATTTGGCCATCCTCACATCGGTAGGTACCAAGAAAGACTGACTCTGTCCTTGGTAAATCCAAACAAGTGAGTCCACTGGGACTGGGGCTGCCTCGGGGTGCCTGGATTCTTGGATACAAAGTTCAGAGAGTTCCATCACCAAGGAAATGAGGTATATCACTTTCTTTGGAACTGAATGAGGTCATTGCCTTGGCAACCACTTTGTCCTAACAGTTGCTTCCAAGTGTCCCATGAGATGGAGGCTGCCCCTACTTCCTGTGACACTTTCACAAGGTAGAATGGTATGTCAACCATAGGCACCCAGCAGCAGCTCTCCACACAGGCCTGGTTTGGTCCATCTTCTCTACAATAAAAAGAGAGAGGCTGATTCAGACACATCCCTTCATCCTGACCAGGTTGTTTGCCATGGAAGATGACTTTTGCTCTCTCAGGTCCTTCATAGCTGCCTACATCTTCTCCAAGTATCATTTCTGAATGGACCTTTGAGGTTCTCAGCAGGTGGAATGTCCCCTACTTTCCTGTATTGTAAGAACGACTCTATCCCTGCTCTTCTGTAAAATGAGATTGAGGAAACAGTGTATGTTTAGGCTTAATAACAGGTTCGATTTGGGTTAGCAATCATTCTGTGTGATAAATAATGGTATTGGGAACCTGCGATATTTACAAGAATATTGAGGTGAAATATAAGTATGAAAACAAAAATCTAGGTATGATTTGAAGCCCAGAAGGGCATTGGGCCCTTAATTGGGATACTTAGTTTTAAATTATATTCTGCAAAGATGTCTCAGACAATTTGATATACAATGGCATAGGACCTTGTACCTTGGATGTTTGAATGTAGAAGAGAACATCCAATCCAAAGGGATAGTCAGTAGAATTAGGAAGATAGTCGGTAGGTTTAGGAAGAAGAGTGAGTGTAGGATTGGGACTAAAAATTCTTTAGCTATAGGGTTTCGGATAGAGAGTGAATGTAAATGTCAGCACATATGAAGAGTCAGTCACTATGATGAAATTGGGAAAATATGTTGAAAAGCAGATAACAATAGAGACATTATGAAATCAGGCAAAGTATTAAGTGAGTGATAGGAGTAGACATTTTCACCAGGGTTGAGTTTGAATATATAATCTTAGGAAGAAACAAATATGTAGTAACCAATAGGATTGACATTTGAGAGCATTAGGCAACCTGGACAAGGATGTTTTTAGTAATCCATGATCGCTTTCCATTTAGTCTTTGGTACAATCATAAGTGTGACCTTTACATTTTTTGTCCAGAATATTACTGTGATAAAATCTATATGTAGATCAGGTGACATGAGTATTTCTACCACCATTTCTGGGAGCAATATACTGAAGACGTAAAATTTGTATTGGGGGTACAAAGAGGTGTACCCTGTGTCCATGAATATAGAGATTAAGCATGAATACACCATACTGTGAATAAATAATATAACTGGTTCCAACTTTAAATAATGGATTGAATTGATATCTGAAAATATACAATAAATCTTATATTGATATATATTCATTCATTCCAACCAGTTATACATTTAATGGTAATATTAGTGTTTTGATTTATCATGAAGAGTGTGTGAAGTTTGCTTCAAAAGTGATTATGGAAATCGAAAATAATGTGTTCGGAAAGAATTCTCATGCAAAGACCAGTCAAGAAATATGGAGGAATACATGTGTTTTGAAGCAGGAAGTGATTGAAAGTGAAACAAATGCCTATAAATTTGCTAAATTTTTTATGAAATATATATCCTATGATGTGCATAAACTGATGAAATTGTACCAGTTTTGAATAAAAATTAACGTAAAAATACACATCATGTCCATTGGAATCTACTTGCATTGATGTTAAACTTGGTCAGTTACTGTAGAAATATTAGGATTCACGTGCCTCATTCACCGAAGTTAGTTTTCTTTTTTTTTTTAATTTTTTATGGTTGCTCTAAACATTATTTATTTCTTGATATATCATATTTCACACTTTGATTCAAGTGGGTTATGAACTCCCATTTTTACCCCGTATACAGATTGCAGAATCACATCAGTTACACATCAATTGATTGACACATTGCCATACTAGTGTCTATTGTATTCTGCTGCCTTTCCTATCCTCTACTATCCCTCCTCCCCTCCGCTCTCTTCCCCTCTCCTCTCTCTACCCCCTCTACTGTAATAAATTTCTCCCTTTTGTATTATTTTTCCCTTTCCCCTCACATCCTCTTTTATGTAATTTTGTATAACCCTGAGGGTCTACTTCCATTTCCATGCAATTTCCCTTCCCTCTCCCTTTCTCTCCCACCTCTCATCCCTATTTAATATTAATCTTCTTCTCATGCTCTTCATCCCTACTCTGTTCGTAGTTACTCTCCTTTTATCAAAGAAGGCATTTGGCATTTGTTTTTTAGGGATTGGCTAGCTTCACTTTGCATAATCTGCTCTAATGCCATCTATTTTCCTGCAAATTCTATGATTTTGTCATTTTTTAAAGCAGAGTAATACTCCATTGTGTATAAGTGCCACATTTTTTTATCCATTCTTCTATTGAACAGCATCTAGGTTGGTTCCACAGTCTTGCTATTGTGAATTGTGCTGCTATGAACATCAATGTAGCAGTGTCCCTGTAGCATGCTCTTTTAGGGTCTTTAGGGAATAGACCGAGAAGAGGAATAGCTGGGTCAAATGGTAGTTCCATTCACAGCTTTCCAAGAAATCTCCATAATGCTTTCCAAATTGGCTCTACCAATTAGCAGTGCCTCCAATAATGTACAAGTGTACCTGTTTCTCCACATCCTCACCAGCACTTGTTGTTGTTTGACTTCATAATGGCTGCCAATCTTACTGGAATGAGATGGTATCTTAGGGTGGTTTTGATTTGCATTTCTCTGACTGCTGGGGATGGTGAGCATTTTTTCATGTACTTGTTTTTTGATTGTATGTACGTCTCTGAGAAGTGTCTGTTCTGGTTCTTGGCCCATTTGTTTATTGGGTTATTTGTTATCTTATTGTCTATTTTTTGAGTTCTTTGTATACTCTGAATATTAGGGCTCTATCTGAAGTGTGAGGAGTAAAGATTTGTTCCCAGGATTTAGGCTCCCTATTTACCTCTCTTATTGTTCCTTTTGCTGATAAAAAAACTTTTTAGTTTGAGTAAGGCCCATTTGTTGATTCCAGTTATTAACTCTTGTGCTATGGGTGTCCTATTCAGGAATTTGGAGCCCGACCCCACAGTATGTAAATCGTAGCCAACTTTTTCTTCTATCAGACGCCATGTCTCTGATTTGATATCGAGCTCCTTGATCCATTTTGAGTTAACTTTTGTGCATGGCGAGAGAAAGGGATTCAGTTTCATTTTGTTACATATGGATTCCAAGTTTTCCAAGCACCATTTTTTGCAGATGCTATTTTCCTTCATTGCATGCTTTTAGCCCCTCCATCAAATATAAGATAGTTGTAGTTTCCTGGCTTGGTTTCTGTGTCCTCTATTCTGAACCATTGGTCCACCTGCCTGTTTTGGTACCATTACCATGGTATTTTTGTTACTATTTTTCTGTAGTATAGTTTGAAGTCTGGTATTGCTATGCCGCCTGATTCACACTTCCTGCTTAGTGTTGTTTTTGTTATTCTGTGTCTTTTATTTTTCCATATGAATTTCATGATTGCTTTCTCTATTTCTAGAAAAAATTCCGTTTGGATTTTGATTGGCATTGCATTAAACCTATTGAGAACTTTTGGTAATATCACCATTTTGATGATATTAGTTCTGCCTATCCATGAACAGGATATATTTTGACATCTTCTAAGATCTTCTTCTATTTCTCTCTTTAGGGTTCTGTAGTTTTCATTGTATAAGACTTTCACATCTTTTGTTAGGTTGATTCCTAATTATTATTATTTTTTTTAGGATATTGTGTATGGAGTGGTTGTCCTCATTTCTATTTCAGAGGATTTGTCGCTGATATGCAGGAATGCCTTAGATTTATGCATGTTGATTTTATATCCTGCCACTTTGCTGAATTCATTTATTAGCTCTATTAGTTTCTTTGTAGACCCTTTTGGGACTGCTAGACATAGAATCATGTGATCTGATAATTTAAGTTCTTCTTTTCCAATTTTTACGCCTTTTATTTCTTTCGTCTGTCTAAATGCTCTGGCTAGTGTTTCGAGAACAATGTTGAACAGAAGTGGTGAGAGAGGGCATCCCTGTCTTGTTCCAGATTTTAGAGAGAATACCTTCAATTTTTCTCCATTCAGAATGATGCTAGCCTGAGGCTTAGCATAGATTGCTTTTACAATATTGAGGTATGTTCCTCTTATCACTAGTTTTTCTAGAGTGTTGAACATAACAGAATGCTGTACTTTATAGAATGCTTTTTTTGCATCTACCGAGATGATCATATGGTTCTTATTTTTAAGTCTATTGATGTGGTGAATAACATTTATTGATTTCCGTATATTGAACCAGCCTTGCATCACACGGATGAATCCTACTTGATCAGGATTCACAATTTTTTTGATATGTTTTTGTATCCAATTCGCCAGAATTTTATTGAGGATTTTTTCGTGTAGGTTCATTAGAGATATTGGTCTGTAGTTTTCTTTCTTTGAAGTGTCTTTGTCTGGTGTAAGAATCAGGGTGATCTTGGCCTCATAGAATGAATTTGGAAGATCTCCCTCTTTTTCAATTTCCTGAAACACCTTGAAAAATATTGGTATTTGTTCCTCTTTAAAGGTTTTGTTAAACTCTGCTGTATACCCATATGGTCCTGGGCTTTTCTAAGTTGGTAGTGGATTGATGGTTTCTTCTATTTCCTCAATTGATATTGGTCTGTTTATGTTGTCTATATCCTCCTGACTCAATATGGGCATATCATATGACTTAAGAAATTTATCGATGCCTTCACTGTCTTCTATTTGTTTGGAGTATAAGGATTAAAAATAATTTCTGATTATCTTCTGTATTTCAGAAATATCTCTTGTGATATTTTCTTTTTTAATCCCTTATGCTAGTAATTTGAGTTCTCTCTTCTTCTCTTTCATAGCATGGCTAAGGGTCTGTCAATTTTATTTATTTTTTCAAAGAACCAACTTCTACTTTTGTCAAGTTTTTTCAATTGTTTCTTTTGTTTCAATTTCATTAATTTCAGCTTTGATTTTAATTATTTCTTGCCTTCTACTTCTTTTGCTGTTTCTTTCGTCTTCTTTTTCTAGGATTTTGAGATGAAGTATGAGATCATTTATTTGTTGGTTGTTTCTTTTTTTAAGGAATGAACTCCAAGCAATGAATTTTCCTGTTAGAACTGCTTTCAATGTGTCCCATAGATTCCGATATGTTGTGTCTGTGTTTTCATTTATCTCTAAGAATTTTTAAATTTCCTCCTTGATGTCTTCTATAACCCATTGATCACTCAGTAACCTATTGTTCATTCTCCAAGTGATGCATGATTTTTCCTTCCTTCTTTTATCATTGATTTTTAGTTTCATTCCATTATGATCAGATAATATGCATGGTATTATCTGTACTCCTTTATATTGTCTAAGAGTTGCCCTGTGACATAATATATGATCATTTTTTAGAAGGATACATGTGCTGCTGAGAAAAAAATGTAACTGTTTGATGTTGGGTCTTATATTCTACATATCTCAAATAAGTCTAGGTTATTAATTGTGTTATTGAGTTCTATAGTTTCCTTATTCCTTATTCCTTGTTTGGAAGATCTGTCCAGTGGTGAGAGAGGTGTGTTCATGTCTCCCATGATTACTGTATTGTGGTGTATTAGACTCTTGAACTTGAGAAGAGTTTGTTTGATGAACATAGCTGCACCATTGTTTGGGGCATATATATTAATGATTGCTGTCTCTTGTTGGTGTATGGTTCCTTTGAGCAGTATGTAGTGTCTCTCTTTATCCCTTTTGATTAACTTTGGCTCAAAATCTATTTTATTTGATATGAGTATGGACTCTCCTGCTTGTTTCCGAAGTCCATATGAGTGATATGATTTTTCCCAAACTTTCACCGTCAGTCTATGTATGCATTTTCCTATCAAATGCATCTCCTGTAGGCAGCATATTGTTGGGTCTTGTTTTTTGTTCAATTCTACTAGCCAGTGTGTCTTCATTGGTGAGTTTAAGCCATTAACATTTAGGGCTATTATTGAGATATGGGTTGTTCTTCCAGCCATATTTGTTTATTTATGTTACTAAACATGGTTTGTTTTCCTCTTTGATTATTTCCCCCCCTTTAATGTCCTACCTCCCACTGTTGGTTTTCATTGTTATTTTCCATTTCCTCTTCCTGCAATGTTTTGCCGAGGATGTTTTGAAGAGATGGTTTTCTAGCTGCAAATTCTTTTCACTTTTGTTTATCGAGGAAGGTTTTAATTTCATCTTCCATACTGACGCTTAATTTCGCTAGATACACAATTCTTGGTTGGAACCCATTTTCTTTCAGTGTTTGAAATATGTTATTCCAGGATCTTCTAGCTTTCAGAGTCTGTGTTGAAAGATCAGCTGTTATCCTGATTGGTTTACCCTTAAACGTAATCTGCTTCCTTTCTCTTGTAGCTTTTAAAATTCTCTCTTTTTTCTGTTTGTTGGGCATCTTCATTATAATGTGTCTAGTTGTGGCTCTCTTATGATTTTGCACATTCGGCGTTCTGTAGGCTTCTAGGACTTGGGATTCTGTTTTATTTATCAAGTCTGGGAAGTTTTCTCGTATTATTTCATTGAATAGGTTGCTCATTCCTTTGGTTTGGACCTCTATACCTTCCTGTATCCCAATGACTGTTAAGTTTGGCCTCTTTATGTTATCCCATATTTCTTGGATATTCTGCTCGTGGTTTCTTAACAGTCTTGCTGAGTGGTCTATGTTCTTTTCAAGTTGAAATACTTTGTCTTCATTGTCTGATGTTCTATGTTCTAAGTGTTCTACTCTCCTGGTAGTATTCTCAATTGAGTTTTTAAGTTGGATTATTCCTTCCTGCAATTCTAGGATTTCTGTTTGTTTGTTTTTACAACCTCTATCTCCCTATATAGTTGATCTTTTGCTTATTGGATTTGTTTATGTAATTCATTGTTGAAGTGATCTTTAATTGTCTGATTTTGTTGTCTAATGTCTTCCTTGAGACTCCAGATCATCTAAAGCATGAGTATCCTGAATTCTTTATCTGACATTCCATCTGATGCAGCTATTACCTCTTCTAAAGTTGTGTTGACCTGCATTGCTTGTGGTCCTTTATTTCCTTGTCTTTTCATACTGCTCGCGTTTCTCTCTGCTTGTTGAAACTGTTTTGTTTTGGGCAGTGGCTCTGCTCTGCCCCTATTCCTATTGGGGTGACCTAACAACCACGCTGGTGGGCCGCTGGGCTTGTACTGGGCGCGGGAGAAGGCTCTGCTTTGCCACTACTCCAATAGGGGTGCCGTGTCTACCACACCAGCGGGTCATTGGGCCTGTTCTGGGCATAGGCGGTGGCTCTGCTCTGCCCCTACTCCAATTGGGGTGACGTGACTACCACGCCTGCTGGTTGATGGGCCTGTTCCAGGCACGGGCGGCAGCTCTGCTCTGTCACTACTCCAATTGGGATGACATGACTACCACGCCTGCAGGTCGCTGGGCCTGTGCCGGGCATGGGCGGCGGCTCTGCTCTGCCCCTCTGGCTTGAAGACAAAGTGAGAGAGACTCGGGTGTTTGTGACTCACTTTTTTTACCAGGAGACCAACTGTTTCTGTCACCGCTGGTATCGATGAAGTTATCTCCTCCACCACTTTGTGATGACATCAGATCTCTAACATGTTGGTATCCCATGCGAATGGCAGCATTTCGTTCCCTTTGCCGGATGACCAAAGCAATGGGTGAGTCCTGACCAGCCCTCACAAGCCCCGTCTCAATCCTGTTGCCACTGCCTATGAAGGCTAGGTAGGTATTTACCTCCACAGTATTCAGCAAGACCTAGACCGAGAAGGAGTTTCCGCGGGTTCTTTAGCCCTGGGCCTGATCAGTTCCAGGAGCCAGAATTCGGCCGCTCTGGGCTTGGTGTATGTTCTGATAGGAACAGGCCTGAGTAATTTGTCTCCGAGACACAGGCGAATGGCAGCCTGAGATTACCTGTTCTATAGCTGAATGAGCTGCTATGAGTTGAAAACAGGAATGGTGACGTCAGCTCTCCAAGATGGTGGCCCCTGGCTTCCTCTGTGGTCTGACTGGTGTGGAAAACCGAATTGGACCGCGTCCTTCCCCGGTCTCAAACCCAGAATTCAGCAATGAGCACAGTGATTGTACAGCTGGCAGGAGCCCACAGAATCCGCACCACTGAATATTTGTGTTGCTATCTCATTGTTTGCCAGCATGCGCCACAGACTCTAGCCGCAGGGCGATTTGCTGAATAAGCAGCATGATGCTCTATGCGGACAAATCACTCACGTTTGAGCCCCGTAGCTAATCCTCATGAGATGGAAATACTTCCACTAGGTTTTGGAGCACCCAAATTTTGCTGGAAATTCGTCATTCTCTTGCACAGTGATGCTGTATATGGGGTTGATGCACTCCTTTCGCTGCCATCATATGATCCCCTGAAGTTAGTTTTCAGTACTGGAAACGAATATGTATTTCAGGTGGATGAACATTTCTGAGAATAAACTTGTGAAAAGTTGATTATAAATCCACATACATAAATATGAATGAATTTAGGGAGTGTAAAATAAGACAAATACATTTCATATTTTGAAAAATCTGGAGAGTGAATACATATATATATATATATATAGATAGATAGATAGATAGATACACACACAGAGAGAGACATTAAAAAGTAGCATTATGTATGCCAATTGAAATTCACCATGAAATATATATCATCCACAGATCCAAAAATACTCTTTTTCCTGAACATCAATTTATGTTGTTCAACTAGAAAGCTGACCCATATGTTGAATTTTCAGTTCCAACAGCGTTTAGTAGGAGTGATCTTTTCTTACAGTTTGTATCTGCCAAGTCAGCCACCTCACAAAATGTATGTGTGATACCAGGTAGAATTCAATATGTGCATAAAAAAATACATGTGCTGAATAGACTACAGAGAAAGGGAGACAGTTATTCACATATTTGTTAACTTTTAAAACACATAAAGAACTGTTTCAATTAAAATTTGCTAGATTTATAGCACCTACCATTTATCATAGGAAAGGCAAGTCCAACTATACACCATGCCTCCTGTGAACCTCTTGTATTTCTATTTTGTTTGGGTTATTTTTCTCCATCATATTAAGATTAGAAGTAAAAGTCTACAAGGGAATTTGTTAGTGTCAGGGATTCAGTATTTCGAATGGAAAATTGGAAAATGTATCCAATGTGTATGCAAATATGTGCTACACAAAAATCTTCCCACTCTCATTCAGAACAATGCCTTGGCATTACCTTCGCCCCATGTAAGACACAATTAGAGGAGAAGAGTTAGAAAATCTGTGAATACATTCCTGTTATAGAAAATGCTCAGGAGTTCACAAATTTGGAGGTGGTAGAGGAGTTTCCAAAAGTAAGGGACAGGGTAAACACTCCACAAACATGAAGCTCTGCTGGCCTAACATCTGGAGAAACTACCTCTGAGGGTGAGCACTTGAAATATATTTTGTTGTCAGGAGCATTAGCTTCCTTTGTAGTGAGACCATCAAAGCTGGGTCTGCATCTATGTGACATGGATGACATGGTTTCTTATTTTCCGATGAACATGAGGCAGCAGTGCTGAATTTTCTCTTTGTAGGTAAACTGTGGCCACTGAGGGCAAGTGTCTCCTCATCTGTACTGTGAAGCCATTTGGTCATCCTCCACTCTTTGTGGTGTTTTTTGCTGTTGCACTAGGAGTGTGGTATTTGCTTCATGAAATAAAAAGAGTTCAACTGGGACACAGTGCTGTAGGGAGTTCTTTCAGTTGTGGTGGGTTGGGTTCTGTTGGAGAATGCACCAACCAGGCTTCTATCCCACATAGCTTGCAACATTGACCATAGCAACCTGATTCTGAACATTGCCCTGAAACCTCTCCATATAACAAGATTCTTTTACATATAAGGGTCTACTGGCTGCAAAATGTCAGTCACAAGTTATTTGGACACCAATGGCAGATAAACATGGCCACACCAGAGATATTTTATCACACACCTGCCCACCACGGCTCTAGGAACACTACTCAGCAGGTTAGAACTTACTTGCATCTCTGTTATACACCATTTTCATGAAACCCAGTCAATAAAGGCAATGTCTTGTATTCTCATGATCAGCTAGAGGACATCCAAAGGTTCTCCTGTGACACCTAGTCTTGGGAATTTCAAAAATTTCATGGTATTCATCTAGCCATTATTCAAGGAAGAAGTTGTAGGCACTGTGGGTTTCAATTCATTCATTAACCATTAAATGTTGAGTAAGCTCACTTCAATGAAAGCTCTGGAGAACTCTCAGAGGCAAGGCTTCCCAAAGGGTGGCCAAAAGGTCACAGAAGCCAGGCCCATTGAGGTCTACAATGTGAGGTCCATGTGTGTTTTCACTCTCAACTATGGCTGCCAAGTCTTTCAGAATAAAATCATGTGATATCCTGGCTGAGATTCCCTTTGCTCTGTGGAAAGCCAACTTGGGCGTAGATCTCACTTTCCAAGGGCGACTCTCATGCATGGCCTTCTAAAAGCCCAACACAATCCATGGCAATACTTCTCTGAGGTCAATTCCAGAACTCAGTCTCTATGTTGAATCACACAAGAGTTCAAGCCCAGGTGTACCCAGTCATCTCTTCCTACCGCCATACAAATGTTCACAGTTAAAACCAAAACACCCCAACATGGCCCTCATCTTCTTCCATGTAGACACTCATCATAACCTCCGGCTGGAGGTTTCCATGAGGTACACAGCCCACGTCCGTGTCCAAAATAATCTCCCTTGCCCCTCATTTGCCTAACATCAGGGTTGCCTGGACTGCCTTCCTGTGAAACAGAAGTGAAAAAATAGGCCTGGCGTTAATACTGCTCTACTTCTCCAACTTGAGGCCTACTGAGTGTGGGGTTTAGATTCTTTATGTAAATTCATATTTTTTGTTGTTGTACTTTAACTTTTTAATATGTTTTCATTTTTTAAATATTTTTATTTTATTATTATTATTATTTTAAATTTTAATTTACATCTTTTAAATGATCATTATTTTTAAATTTTTTTCTTTCTTTCTTTCTTTTCTATTTTTTCTTTTGTCTTATCATTTCTTTTCAATTTTCTGATTTCCCCTTCCTCGAATTCTACCTGCCTACTCTCATTCTCTTTAGTGACTTCTTCCCTTTCCTTCTAATATCTTTTCTTCCAAGCATCAAATAAATTTATAAGAGTAAGCAGTAACTCAACAGTCAAACAGAGCAAGAAGTAACATGAGCAGCACAAAAAATCAAGGAAGAAAATAAGTACAAACAACGAAGGACAGCCAAAATATTCAGGAGGACCTATAGTCATCAGAAAAATGGTCATATAAAGAACTCAAGGAATACCTTAGACAGATGGAATTGAAACTTAAAGAGGATACGAGACAGCAAATCCAAACAGTGAAAGAACACATTGAAAATGAATTACATAAACAGATAAAAGAATAAGTTATGCATCTTTATCAGGAGATAGAGATTATAAAAAAATCAAACAATAATTCTAGAAATGAAGGAAACGATAAATCAAATTAAAAAGTCAATTGAGAGTATCACTAACACTGTGGAGCAAGTAGAAGACAGAATGTCAGATAATGAAGACAAAATATATCATCTTGAAATGAATCTAGCTAACACAGAAAGGCTGGTAAAAAATCATGAGTAAAACATCCAAGAGATATGGGATAACATAAAAAAAAAAATTAATGAGTCATCTGGATAGGTACCCAGATTCAAACCAAGGGAATTAGTAATCTATTGAATGAAATAATTACAGAAATATTTCCAGAAATACAAAGTAAATAGATATACAAATTGGACATGCTTACAGGACACGGAGCACACAAAATCACAGTAGACCAACACCAAGACACATTGTTATGAAGATATCCGATATACAAAACAAAGAGAAAATATTAAAAGCTCTAAGAGAAAGGAGGCAGATTACATTAAGGGGTAAACCAATAAGGTTGAGAATGGATTTTTCATCACAGTCGCTGAAAGCGAGAAGATCCTGGAGCAACGTATTTCAAACACTGAAAGACAATGAATGCCAACCAAGAATTCTGTATCCAGCAAAATTAAGCTGCAGGTATGACGATGAAATAAAAATATTTCATGATAAACAAAAGGTAAAAAAATTTGTAGCCAGAAAACCAGCATTGCAAAGCATCTTGAGCAAAACAATACACGAAGAAGAAATGAAAGTCAACAACCAAAACCATCAGTGGGAAGTGCCTCAGTAATGACTGAGGGTGGGGGAAAAGCTAATCATGGAAAAACAAACTAAATTTAAAAAAAAAGATGAATCATCAATCATGAGGGGCAGTACAAACCATATATCAATAGTGACTCTAAATGTTAATGGCTTAAACTCTCCAATAACGCGACATAGGCTGGTAACTTGGATTAAAAATGAATCCAACAATATATTGCCTCCAGGAGGCACATCTGAATGGAAAAGACATACACAGGCTGAAGGTGCAAGTTTTGGAAAAAATATACCATGCAACGCTCCCCATAAGCAAGCAGGGGTGGCCATGCTCATATCGAATAAAATCGACTTCAAGACTAATTTAATCAAAAGGGATAAGAAAGGACAATATATACTGTTAAAAGGAACCATTCATCAACAAGACATAAAAATTATCAATATTTATGCACCAAATAATGGTGCTGCAATGTTCAAAAAACAAATTCACCTCAAGTTCCAGAATGAAATAGACCACAACACAATAATTATGGGTGACTTCAACACACCTCTCTCACCATTGGACAGATCCTCCAAACAAAAGTGAATAAAGAAACTACAGAACTCAATATCACAATCAATAACCTAGACTTAACTGACATATATCGAATATATCAATCATCATCAAGTGGATATACTTTTTTCTCAGTAGCACGTGGATCCTTCTCAAAAATAGACCATATATTATGTCATAGGGCAACCCTCAGTAAATATACAGGGGTTGAGATAATACCATGAATTTTTTCTGATCATAATGGAATGAAACTGGAAACCAATGATAAAAAAAGGAAGGAAAAATCCTACATCACATGGAAAATGAACAATATGTTACTGAATGATCAGTGGGTTACAGAAGATATAAAGGAGGAAATCAAAAAATTCTTAGAGATACATGAAAATACAGACACAATATATCAGAATCTATGGGACACAATGAAAGCAGTTTTAAGAGGGAAATTCATCGCCTGGAGGTCATTCCTGAAAAAAAGTAAAAACGAACAAATAAATGAGCTCACACTTCAACTCAAAGCCCTAGAAAAGGAAGAACAAAACAACAAAAAATGTAGCAGAAAGCAAGAAATAATTAAAATCAGAGCAGAAACCAACGAAATTGAAACAAAAGAAACTATTGAAAAAATTAACAAAACTAAAAGGTGGTTCTTCGAAAAAATAAATATGTTCGACAGACCCTTAGGCATGCTAATGAAGAGAAGAAGAGAGAGAACTCAAATTACTAACATATGGGATGAAAAAGGCAATATTACAACAGATGCTTCCGAAATACAGAAGACAATTAGAAATTATTTAGAAAACCTATATTCCAATAAAATAGAATATAGTGAAAACATCGATAAATTTCTTAAGTCATATGATATTCCCAGACTGAGTCAGAAGGATACACACAATTTAAACAGACCAATGTCAATGGATGAAACAGAAGAAGCAATCAAAAGACTACAAACCAAGAAAAGCCCAGGAACGGATGGCTATACAGCGGAGTTTTACAAAACATTTAAAGAAGATTTAATACCAATACTTTTCAAGTTATTTCAGCATAGAGAAAAAGAGGGAGCTCTTCCAAATTCATTCTATGAGGCCAACATCAAGCTGATTCCGAAATCAGAAAAAGACACCTCAAAGAAAGAAAACTACAGACCAATATATCTGATGAACCTACATGCAAAAATCCTCAATAAAACTCTGGTGAATCGAATACAAAGGCACATCAAAAAAATTATGCACCATGATCAAGTAGGATTCATAGCTGGGATGCAAGGATGGTTCAATATACGGAAATCAATAAATGTTATTCACCACATCAATAGACTTAAAGATAAGAACCATATGATCATCTCGATAGAAGCATAAAAAGCATTTGACAAAGTATAGCATCCCTTTATGTTCAAAACATTAGAAAAAATAGGGATAACAGGAAGTTACCTCGACATTGTAAAAGCTATCTATGCTAAGCCTCAGGCTAGCATCATTATGAATGGAGAAAAATTGAAGGCATTTCTTCTAAAATCTGGAACAAGACAGGGATGCCCTCTCTCACCACTTCTATTCCATATAGTTCTCGAAACACTGGCCAGAGCAATTAGACATACTAAACAAATAAAAGGCATAAAAATAGGAAAATAAGAACGCAAATTATCACTATTTTCGGGTGACATTATTCTATACATAGAAGACACAAAAAGGTGTACAAAAACTACTAGAACTAAAAAATGAATGACCTGCGACCCACCGGCAGGTCAGGCCCAGAAACCTGCAGAGGGGCACAGCTGCCCCACCCACCTGCAAGGTAGGCGATACCGTGACCACTGACAAAACAGGCCCAGTGGCCGTCTGACACATTACCCCGTTTGGGGGAGGGGCAGAGCCGCCACCAGCACCTGTTAGGTAGACAGACCTGCAAACGACAGACAGAACAGGCCTAGTGGCCAGCGGAGGTGCAGAGCCGCTTCTCACGCCTGCAAGGGAGGCGAACCTGTGACCACCGAAAGAACAGGCCCACCGAAAGTAGAGGCACAGCAGCCTGCCGGCGTAGTAGGCACATTGCCCCAATTGGAGGAGGGGCAGAACCACCGCCAAAGCCTGCGAGGGAGACTTTGCAACTATATAAGAGCAATATAAATATATAGGGGGAAAATCAATAACACAACAGTTTCACCAAGCAGAAAGAAACGCAATCAGTATGAAAAGACAAGGAAAGAAAGGACCACAAGCAATGCAGGTCAACTCAACTTTAGAAGAGGTAATATCTGCAGCAGATGGAATGTCAGATAAAGAATTCAGGATATACATGCTTCAGATTATCTGGAGTCTCAAGGAAGACATTAGACAGCATAATCAGACAATGAAAGACCACTTCGAGCACTTCGAAAATGAATTACATAAACAAATACAAGAAGCAAAAGATCAATTATACAGGGAGATCAAGGTTATAAAAAACAATCAAACACAAATCCTGGAAATGCAGGAAACAATAAACCAAATTAAAAACTCAATTGAGAATACTACCAGCAGAGTAGAACACTTAGAAGATAGAACATCAGAAAATGAAGACAAAGTATTTCAACTGGAGAAGAACATAGACAGCTCAGCAAAGCTGTTAAGAAACCATGAGCAGAACATTCAAGAAATATGGGATAACATAAAGAGACCAAACTTAAGAGTCATTGGGATACAGGAAGGTATAGAGTTCCAAACAAAAGGAATGAGCAATCTATTCAATGAAATAATACGAGAAAACTTCCCAGACTTGAAGAATGAGACAGAATCCCATATCCTAGAAGCCTACGGGACGCCGAATGTGCAAAATCATAAGAGATCCACACCTAGACACATTATAATGAAGATGCCCAACATACAGAATAAGGAGAGAATTTTAAAAGCTACAAGAGAAAGGAAGCAGATTGCATTTAGGGGTAAACCAATCAGGATAACAGCTGATCTTTCAACACAGACTCTGAAAGCTAGAAGATCCTTGAATAACATATTTGAAACACTGAAAGAAAATGGGTTCCAACCAAGAATTGTGTATCCAGCAAAATTAAGCTTCAGTATGGAAGATGAAATTAAAACCTTCCATGATAAACAAAAGTGAAAAGAATTTGAAGCTAGAAAACCATCTCTTCAAAACATCCTCGGCAAAACATTGCAGGAAGAGTAAATGGAAAATAACAATGAAAACCAACAGCGGGAGGGAGTACAGTAAAGAGGGGGAATAATCAAAGAGGAAAACAAACCATGTTTAGTAACATAAATAAACCAATATGACTGGAAGAACAACCCATATCTCAATAATAACCCTAAATGTTAATGGCTTAAACTCACGAATTAAGAGACACAGGCTAGTAGAATTGATCACAAAACAAGACCCAACAATATGCTGCCTTCAGTAGACGCATTTGATAGGAAAAGACATACATAGACTGAAGGTGAAAGATTGGGAAATATCATATCACTCTTATGGACTTCGGAAACAAGCACGAGTGTCCATACTCATATCAAATAAAATAGATTTCAAGCCAAAGTTAATCAAAAGGGATGAAGAGGGACACTACATACAGCTCAAGGGAACCATACACCAACAAGACATCACAATCATAAATATATATGCCCCAAACAATGGTGCAGCTATGTTCATCAAACAAACTCTTCTCAAGTTCAAGAGTCTAATAGACCACCATACAATAATTATGGGAGACTTCAACACACCTCTCTCACCACTGGATAGATCTTACAAAGAAAAGTTGAATAAGGAATCTATAGAACTCAATAACATAATTAATAACCTAGACTTAATTGACATATATAGAATATACCACCCAAGATCAAGCAGTTACACTTTTTTCTCAGCAGCACTTGGATCCTTCTCAAAAATAGATCATATATTATGTCACAGGGCAACTCTTAGACAATATAAAGGAGTAGAGATAATACCATGCATCTTATCTGAACATAATGAAATGAAATTGAAAATCAACGATAAAAGAAGTAAGGAAAATTCATGCATCAATTGGAGAATGAAAAATAGGTTACTGAATAATAAATGGGTTATAGAAGACATCAAGGAGGATATTAAAAAATTCTTAGAGATAAATGAAAACACAGACACAACATATCGGAATCTATGGGACACATTGAAAGCAGTTCTAAGAGGAAAATTTATTGCTTGGAGTTCATTCCTTAAAAAAAGAAACAAACCAACAAATAAATGATCTAATACTTCAACTCAATGTCCTAGAAAAAGAAGAGCAAAACAACAGCAAAAAAGTAGAAGACAAGAAATAATTAAAATCAGAGCAAAAATTAATGAAATTGAAACAAAAGAAACAATTGAAAAAATTGACAAAACTAAAAGTTGGTTCTTTGAAAAAATAAATAAAATTGACAGACCCTTAGCCACGCTAATGAAGAGAAGAAGAGAGAGAACTCAAATTACTCGCATATGGGATGAAAAAGGCAATATCACAACAGACACTTCAGAAATACAGAAGATTATCAGAAATTATTTTGAATCCTTATACTCCAATAAATTAGAAGATAGTGAAGGCATCGATAAATTTCTTAAGTCATATGATTTGCCCAGATTGAGTTAGGAGGATATTGACAACCTAAACAGACGAATATCAACTGAGGAAATAAAGAAACCATCAAAAGACTACCAACTAAGAAAAGCCCAGGACCGGATGGGCATACAGCAGAGTTTTACAAAACCTTTAAAGAGGAACTAATACCAATACTTTTCAAGCTATTTCAGTAAAATGAAAAACAGGGAGAACTTCCAAATTCATTCTATGAGTCCAACATCACCCTGATTCCTAAACCAGACAAAGACACTCCAAAGAAAGAAAACTACAGACCAATATCTCTAATGAACCTAGATGCAAAAATGCTCAATAAACTTCTGGCGAACCGGATACAAAAACATATCAAAAAAATTGTGCACCATGATCAGGTAGGATTTATCCCTGGGATGCAAGGTTGGTTCAATATACAAAAATCAATAAATGTTATTCACCACATCAATAGGCTTAAATATAAGAACCATATGATCATCTCGATAGATGCGGAAAAAGCATTCGACAAAGTACAGCATCCCTTTATGTTCAAAACTCTAGAAAAACTAGGGATAACAGGAACATACCTCAATATTGTAAAAGAAATCTATGCTAAGCCTCAGCCTAGCATCATTCTGAATGGAGAAAAACTGAAGGCATTCCCTCTAAAATCTGGTACAAGACAGGCATGGCCTCTCTTACCACTTCTGTTCAACATAGTTCTCGAATCACTGGCCAGTGCAATTAGACAGACAAAAGAAATTAAAGGCATAAAAATAGGAAAAGAAGAACTCAAATTATCACTATTTGCAGATGACATGATTCTATACCTAGCAGACCCAAAAGGGTCTACAAAGAAACTATTAGAGCTAATAAATGAATTCAGCAAAGTGGCAGGATATAAAATCAACACGCATAAATCAAAGGCATTCCTGTATATCAGCGACAAATCCTCTAAAATATATATGAGGACAACCACCCCATTCACAATATCCTCAGAAAAAATAAAGTACTTGGGAATCAACCTAACAAAAGAGGTGTAAGACTTATACAATGAATACTACAGAACCCTAAAGAGAGAATTGAAGAAGATCTTAAAAGATGGAAAAATATACCCTGTTCATGGATAGGTAGAATTAACATCATCAAAATGGCGATATTAACAAAAGTTCTCAATAGGTTTAATGCAATGCCAATCAAAATCCCAATGGCATTTCTTGTAGAAATAGAGAAAGCAATCATGAAATTCATATGGAAAAATAAAAGACCCAGAATAGCAAAAACATTGCTAAGCAGGAAGTGTGAATCATTCGGTATAGCTATACTAGACTTCAAACTATACTACAGAGCAATAGAAACAAAAACAGCATGGTACTGGTACCAAAACAGGCGGGTGGACCAATGGTACAGAATAGAGGACACAGAAACCAATCCACAAAACTACAACTATCTTATATTCGATAAAGGGGCTAAAAGCATGCAATGGAAGAAGGCTAGCATCTTCAACAAATGGTGTTGGGAAAACTGGAAATCCATATGCAACAAAATGAAACTGAATCCCTTTCTCTCACCATGCACAAAAGTTAACTCAAAGTGGATCAAGGAACTTGATATCAAATCAGAGACATGGCGTCTGATAGAAGAAAAAGTTGGCTATGATCTATATACTGTGGGGTCGGGATCCAAATTCCTAAATAGGACACCCATAGCACAACAGTTAATAACTAGAACCAACAAATGGGACTTACTCAAACTAAAAAGTTATTTTCTCAGCAAAAGAAACAATAAGAGAGGTAAATAGGTAGCCTACGTCCTGGGAACAAATCGTTACTCCTCACACTTCAGACAGAGCCCTAATATCCAGAATATACAAAGAACTAAAAAAATTAGACAATGAGATAACAAATAACCCAATCAACAAATGGGCCAAGGACCTGGACAGAAATTTCTCAGAGGAGGACATACAATCAATCAAGAAGTATATGAAAAAATGCTCACCATCTCTAGCAGTCAGAGAAATGCAAATAAAAACCACCCTAAGATACCATCTCACTCCAGTAAGATTGGCAGCCTTTAGGAAGTCAAACACCAACAAGTGCTGGCGAGGATGTCGGGAAAAGTGTACTCTTGTACATTACTGGTGGGACTGCAAATTGGTGCGCCCAATTTGGAAAGCAGTATGGAGATTTCTTGGAAAGCTCGGGATGGAACCACCATTTGATCCAGCTATTCCCCTTCTCGGTCTATTCCCTAAAGACCTAAAAAGAGCACACTATAGGGTCACTGCTACATCCATGTTCATAGCAGCACATTTCACAATAGCAAGACTGTGGAACCAACATAGATGTCCTTCAATAAAAGAATGGATAAAAAAATGTGGCATTTATACACAATGGAATATTACTCTGCATTAAGAAATGACAAAATCATAGAATTTGGAGGGAAATGGATGGCATTAGAGCAGGTTATGCTAAGTGAAGCTAGCCAATCCCTTAAAAACAAATGCCAAATATCTTCTTTGATATAAGGAGATTAACTAAGAACAGAGTAGGGACGAAGAGCATGAGAAGAAGATTAACATTAAACAGGGATGAGAGGTGGGAGGGAAAGGGAGAGAGAAGGAAAATTGCATGTAAATGGAAGGAGACCCTCAGGGGTATACAAAATTACATACAAGAGGAAATGAGGGGAAAGGAGGAAAAATATAAGGGGGAGAAATGAATTACAGTAGAGGAGGTAGAGAGAGAAGAGGGGATGGGAGGGGGAGGGGGGATAGTAGAGGATAGGAAAGGCAACAGAATACAACAGTCACCAGAATGGCAATATGTAAATCAATGGTTGTGCAATTGATGTGATTCTGCAATCTGTATATGGGGTAAAAATGGGAGCTCATATCCCACTTGAATCAAAGTGTGAAATATGATATATCAAGAACTATGAAATGTTTTGAACAACCTACAATAAAATTAATTAAAAAAAAACCAGCATGGTACTGGTACCAAAACAGGCGGGTGGACCAATGGTACAGAATGGAGGACACAGAGATTAATCCAAAAAGCTACAACTATTTTATATTTGATAAAGGAGCTAAAAGCATGCAATGGAGGAAATATAGTATCTTCAACAAATGGTGTTGGGAAAAATGGAAATCCATGTGCAACAAAATGAAACTGAATTCCTTTCTCTCGCCATGCACAAAAGTTAACTCATAGTGGATCAAGGTGCTAGATATCAAATCAAAGACTCTGTGTCTGATAGAAGAAAAAGTTGGCTCTGATCTACATATTATGGGATCGGGCTCCAAATTCCTTTATATGACATCCATAGCACAAGAGTTAATAACAAGAATCAACAAATGGGACTACTTAAACTGAAAAGTTTTTTATCAGCAAGAGAAAGAATAAGAGAGGTAAATAAGGAGCATACATCATGGGAACAAATTTTTACTCCTCACACTTCAGATAGAGGCCTAATATCCAGAATATACAAAGAACTCAAAAAATTAGACAATAAGATAACAAATAACCCAATAAACAAATGGGTCAAGGACTTGAACAGACACTTCTCAGAGGAGGACATACAATCATTCATCAAGTACATAATAAAATGCTCACCATTTCTAGCAGTCAGAGAAATTCAAATCAAAATCACCCTAAGATACCATCTCACTCCAGTAAATTGGTAGCCATTATGAAGTCAAACAACAACAAGTGCTGGCAAGGATGTGGGGTAAAAGATACTCTTGTACATTGCTGGTGGGACTGTAAACTGGTGTGGCCAATTTGGAAAGCAGTATGGAGATTCCTGGGAAAGCTGTGAATGGAACCACAATTTGACTCAGCTATTGCCCTTCTCTGACTATTCCCTGAAGACCTTAAAAGAGAGTAATACAGGGATACTACCACATGGATTTTCATAGCAGTACAATTCACAATTGATACACTGTGGATCCAACCCAGATGCCCTTCAATAGATGAATGGATAAAAAAATGTGGCATTTATACACTATGGAGTATTACGCAGCACTAACAAATGACAAAATCATAAAATTTGCAGAAAAATGGATGGCACTGGAGCAGATTATGCTTAGTGAAGATAGCCAATCCCTAAAAAATAAATCTTTGATATAATGAGAGCAACTAAGAACAGAGCAGGGAGCAATAGCAGGAAGAAAAGATTAACTTTAAACAGAGACATGAGGTGGGAGGGTAAGTGAGAGAAAAGGGAAATTGCATGGTAATGGAGGGAGACCCTCATTGTTACACAAAATTACATATTGTTGTGAGTGGAATGGGAAAATAAACATGGAGTGAAATAAATTACAGTAGATGGGGAAAAAAGAGAAGATCGGAAGGAAGGGGAGGGGAGATAGTAGAGTATAGGAAAGGTAGCAGAATACAACAGTAGCTAATAGGGCATTATGTAAAAATGTGGATGTGTAATCGATGTGATTCTGTAATCTCTATTTGGGCTAAAAATGGGAGTTCATAAGCCACTTGAATCTAATGTATGAAATATTATATGTCAAGAGATTTTTAATGTTTTGAGCACCAATAAAAGAAAAAAAGTAGCAATATATATGCCAATCGAAATTCATCATGAAATATATATAATCCACAGATCGAAAAATATTCATTTTACTGAACATGGATTAATGTATAATGTTATTCAACTAGGAAGCTCACCCATAGGTTGAATTTTCAGTTCCAACAGCATTTAGGAGGAGTTATCCTTTCTCACAATTTGCATCTGCCAATTCAGTTACCTCACAAGTATGTACGTGTGGTACCAGGTAGAATTCTATATGTGCATATAAAAATACATGTGCTGAATTGGCTACAGAGAAAGGGAGACAGGAATTCACATATTTGTTAATTTTAAAAACACATGTAGAACTATTTCAACAAAAAAATGACTAGATTTATAACTCCTACACTATATAATGCAAAAGGCAATTGTAACAATACACCATGCCTCCTCTGAACTGCTTGTATTTCTATTCTGTTTGGGTTATTTTTCACCATCATATTAGAATTATTAGTCAGAGTATAGTAGGGTATGTGTTAGTTTCAGGGCTTCAGTATTTCAAATAGAAAATTGAAAAATCAATCGAATGTGTATGTAAATATGTGCTACACAAAAATCTTCCCACTCACATTCAGAACAATGCCTTGATATTACCTTGGCCCAAGTAAGACACAATTAGAGTAGAAAAGTGTGAAAATCTGTGAATACATATCTGGAATGGAATATGCTCGGGAGTTCACAACCTTGGTGGTGGTAGAGGAGTTTCCAAAAGTAAAGAACAGTGTAAACACTCCACAAACATGGAGCTCTGCTGGCCTAAGACTTCTTGGAAAACTGCCTCTGAGGTTGGGCACTTGAAATATATGTTGTTGTCATGAGCTTTAACTTCCTTTGTAGTGAGACCATCAAAATGGGTCTGCATCTATGTGACCTGGAAGACAAGGTTTCTTATATTCCAATGACCATGAGGCAGCAGTGCTGAATTCTCTCTTTGTATGTAAACTGTGGCCACTGGAGGCTAAGTGTCTCCTCGTGTGGACTGTGAAGACATTTGGTCATCCTCCACTTTTCGTGGTGTTTCTTGCTGCTGCACTGGGAATTTGGTATTTGCTTCACCAAATACAAGGAGTTCTACTAGGATACAGTGCTGAAGGGAGTTCTGTCACGTGTGGTGAGTCAGGGTCTGCAGGAGAATGCACCAACCAGGCTTCTATCCCACACAGCTTGCCCCAATAACCATAGTAAACTGATTCTGAACATTGCCCTGAACCTCTCCATATAAAAAATGCCTTTACATATAAGTGTCTGATTTCTGCACTATGTCAGTCATAATCCATTTGGAAGCCAATGGCCGATCCACATGGCCCCACCATGGTGTTTTATCACACACCTGCCCACCACTGCTCTAGGCCCACTAATCAGCAGGATACAAATTACTGGCATCTCTGTTCTACACCATTTTCATAAAACCCAGTAAAACAAGGCATTCTCTGGTATACACATGATCAACCACAGGACTTCCAAAGATTCTCCAGTGCCACCTGGTCATGGAAATTTCAAAAATTTCATGGTATTTATCTAGCCACTTTTCAAAGATTAAGTTGGAGGCACTGTGGGTTTCAAATCATTCATTAACCATTAAGTGTTGAGAAAGCTCATTTCAATGAAAGCTCTGGAGAACACTCACAGGCAAGGCTTCTCAAAGAGTTGCCAAAAGGTCACATGAAGCCAGGCAAATTGAGGCCTACAATGTGAGGTCCATGTGTGTTTTGACTCTCAACTATACCTGCCAATCTTTCAGAATAAAATCATGTGATATCCTGGCTGAGGTTCCCATTGTTTTGTGGAAAGACACCCTGGGCCTAGATCTCAGTTTCCATGGGTGAGTCTCATGCATGGCCTTCTAAAATCCCAACACAATTCATGGCAATACTTCTCTGAGTTCAGTTCCAGAACTCAGTCTCTAAGGGGAATCACGCCAGAGTTCAAGCCCAGGTGGAACCAGTCATTCCTTCCAACCACCACAAAAATGACCACAATTAAAATCAAAACACTCCCACAGGGCCCTCATCTTCTTCCATATAGACACTCATCATAACCTCTGGCTGGAGATTTCTATGAGGGGCACAGCCTAAGAAAGTGTCCAAAATAAGCTCACTTGCCCCTCATTTGCCTAAAATCATGGTGGCCTGGACACTCCTCCTGTGAACCTGGAGTGATCAAATATTCCTGCTGTTAAAGTGTTCCGCTTCTCCAATTTGAGGCCTACTGGCTGTGAGGTATAGATTCTCTATGTGATTTGGAGTCATGAGAAAACCCAAGCACATATGGGCAAGCCTCTGCAGGGATTTGAAGAACTCATTTAATCCAAAGAATCCCTATTCTCACTTAATGGAGGTCAGGAACCTAAAACAAGAAGGCAAAAAAATTCATCCACAATGACTTCTCTTTTGGCCATTTCGGTTTGGGAAGCACATGGGATTTTTCTTTAGATCCATTGGGTGCTGAGAATCTAAGTCACAGCCTCACACAAGGACCAGAGACTGATTCAGACACATCCCATTCCAAAGCAATTAAGCAAAGAGCCACAGGTGAAGCCCATTCATTTCCATATGAAAACAGTTTTCTTCAGGCTTCACAAAGGGTTGGCATGAGGCAAAGACCTTCCTGAAATTCAGGGTAATTGAAACACAAGTAAGCAAATGGCCCAAGAAGGGTTTCTTCACTGAGACTTTACTGGTCACACTGATATCTGAGTTTTCTGAGATGCTCTCAATCTCTTCAGCTATCCAGTACATGGCCATGTCACAGAGCCTTGTGGTGTTACATATCTGGGACACAAAACCATGAGCGTATTCTGTAGAGTGGCCAGAATTCACGAAGAAAACAGTAACTTAAGAAGACAGTAGGTGTTGCCCATCCATAAGGCAAAGTGAAGTCCATTAATCTATTGGGCAGTATTAATGTGGGGAAGCTTTCTACTAGAGAAAACAAATCCATTGATGCATTTTCTTTTCTAATGTCTACAACCACGGATACAGTGGGATACACAGACATAGAAACCCTCACAATGTCAAAGGACTTACTAGAAACAGTCCACTCCACACCAGAAAAAAACGCCTTTCCTACCTATTCTCAGAACATGAGGAAAAAAACCACAAACTCACACCCACAACGGCAAAGCCACCTCCTTCCCCCAAGTAGGTCTGTGACTATCCAGAGTGTCTTCTGACTGGTGGGCCATATTATGTTCCCCTGAAATGGCCTGTCCTCTCTCAGATCTGGTCTCCTTGGCCAACTATGTGAAGTTGTCAGGAGATAGCGGTGAGCCACTACCTGCTTTCTCAGGGAAGGTGCCTCTTCAGAGCTCTGCTGGCAATTGGCCATCCTCACATCAGTAGGTACCAAGAAAGACTGACTCTGTCCTTGGAAAAAGCAAACAAGTTAGCCCAATGGGACTAGGACTGGGACTGGCTCTGGGTGCCTGTCTTCCTGGATCCCAAGTTCAGAGAATTCAATCACCAAGGAAGTGAGGAGAGGTCACTTCCTTCAGGAACTGAATGAGGTCACTGCCTTGAAAACCACTTTGTCCTAACAGTTGCTTCCAAGGGTCCCATGAGATGGAGGCTGCCCCAACATCCTCTGACACATTCAGAAGTTAGAATGGAATATCAACCTTAGGCACCCAGGTACAGCTCTCCACACAGGCCTGGTTTCTTCCAACTTCTTTACAATAAGAAAAGAGAGGCTGACTTAGACCCATCAATTCATCCTGACCAGGTTGTTTGCCATGGAAGATTTCTATTGCTCTCTCAGGTCCAACATAGCTGCATAAATCTTCTCCAAGGATCATTTCTGCATGGATCTTTGAGGTTCTCAGAAGGTGGAAGATCACCTACATTCCTATATTGTAAGACCAACTCTGTCCCTGCTCTTCTGTAAGTTATATTGATGGAACAGTGTATGTTTAGGGTTAATAACATGTTTGATTTGGGTTAGGAATCATTTTGCGAGATGAATAATGGTATTGGCAACCTTCGATATTTACAAGAGTATATAGGTGAAATATAAGTATGAAAGCAGAAAATTAGGAAAGATTTGAAGCCCAGAAGGGAATTGGACCCTTAAGTGGTATACTTAGCTTTTAGTTATGTGCTGCACAGTTGTCTCAGATAAATCAATATACAATGGCATAGGACCTTGTACCTTGGATGATTGAATGTTGAAGAGAACATCCAGTCAAAAAGCGATATTCAGTACGATGAGGAAGGTAGTCGTTAGGTTTAGAATGAAGAGTGAGTATTGGATTTGGACAAAAAGTTCTTTAGCAATAGGGTTTCGGTTAGAGAGTGAGTGTTAATGTCAGCACATGTGAAGAGTCAGTCACAATGATGAACTGGGGAAAATATGAGGGAAAGCAGATATCAATAAAGACATTAGGAAATCAAGCAAAGTACAAAGTGAGTGATAGGATTAGACATTTTCAACAGGCTTGAGGTTGAATATATAATCTTAGGAAGAATCAAATATGTAGTCACCAATAGGATTGACATTTGAGAGCATTAGGCAACCTGGACATAGATGTTTTTAGTAATCCATGCTCACTTTCCATTTAGGCTTTGGTACAATTGAAAGTGTGACCTTTGCTTTTTGTGTCCAGAATATTTCTGTGATAAAATGTATATGTATATCACGTGACATGAGTATTTCTTCCACCATTTCCAGGAGCAATATTTTGAAGACATATAAATTTGTATTGGGGTACAAATAGGTATACCCTCTGTCTATGAATATATCAATAACGCATGAATAGACCATACTGGGAATAAATAATATAACTGGATCCACTTTAAATAATGGATTGAATGGATATCTGAAAATATATAAGAAATGTTATAAAGATGCACAATCAATCATTCCAACCAGTTATATATCTAATGGTCATCTTAGGGTTATGTTTTATCATGAAGGATGTGTGAGTTTTGCTTAAAAATTGATCATGGAAATTGAAAATAATATATTTGAAAAAAGTATCATGAAAAGACCAGTCAAGAAACATAGGGAAATACATGTGTTCTGGAGCAAGAAGTGATTGAAAGTGAAACAAATGCCTATAAATTTGCTAAGTAGTGGATGAAATATATATCCTATGATGTGCATAAACTGAAGAAATAGTAATGTACCAGTGTTGAATAATAATTAATGTCAAAATACACATCATGTCCCATAGGAATCTACTAGCATTGATGTTAAACTAGGTCAGTTAATGTAGAAATACTAGGATTTGTTTGCACCTTTCACTGAAGTTAGTTTTCAGTACTAGGAAACAAATATGTATTTCAGGTGGAAGAATATTTCTGAGAATAATCTTGTGAAAAGTTGATTATTAATCCACATACATGAACATGAATGAATTTAGGGAGTGTATATAAGACACATATATTTCATATTTTGAAAAATCTGGAGATTTATTTTGTATATATATATATATATATATATATATATATATATATATATATATACACACACACACACACACACACACACAAACACACACACAAACAAAGACATTCAAAAGTAGAATTATATATGCCAATCGAATTTCACCATGAAATATATATCATCCACAGATCCAAAAATATTCATTTTACTGAACATGGATTTATGTATAATGTTATTCAACTAGGAAGCTCACCATTAGCTTGAATTTTCAGTTCCAACAGCATTTAGGTGGAGTAATCTCTTCTCACAATTTGTATCTGCAATGTCAGGCACCTCACAAAAATGTACGTGTGATATCAGGTAGGATTCTATATGTGTATATAAAAATTAATGTGCTGAATAGGTTACAGCGAAAGGGAGATAGGAATTCACATATTTGTTAACTTTAATACACATATAAAACTATTTCAATTAAAAAATGACTAGATTTATAACACCTACCTTTTATCTTGCAAAAGGCAAGTCCAATATACACCATGCCTCCTCTGAACTGCTTGTATTTCAATTCCGTTTGGGTTATTTTTCTCCATCATATTAGTATTTGTAGTTAGCGTCTAGAAGGGTATGGGTTATTGTCAGGAATTCAGTATTTCAATTGGAAAATTGGAAAGTGAATCCAATGTGTATGCAATTATGTGCTGCACAATATTCTTCCCACTCTCATCCAGAACAATGGCTTGACATTAACTTCGCCCCAAGTAAGACGCAATTAGAGAAGAAGAGTTAGAAATTCTGTGAATACATATCTGGAATGGAAAATGCTCAGGAGTTCACAACCTTGGAGGTGGTAGAGGATTTTCCAAAAGTAGGGGACAGGGTTGATCACCCAACATGATCTTTCATTAAAATTGTGAGCCATCTTGCCACAAAGCCATGAAAAGATAATTTTTGCTTTACTATAAATTACTGCAAATTCTGAACCTGCTTAGAATGCCTGACCATGTTTTGAACTCACCCATGCCTGGCTCTCTGACCAGATAACGACCCTCTCTGAAACTTTAATGACACCTCATAAATATTCGCCTTCCCTGGCCAGACAATGACCCTCTCTGAGGCTCTAATGGTCCTCATAATTTCTGATGCTGGGGCCAGAAAAAACAAATGTAAACTAAAATTAGTGTGATGCTTGTCAAAGTTCTGTTTTCTGTAACCCCCCTTTTGTGTAACTTTCTGGGCTATAAAGCTGGGCTGTAGGAAAGGTGGGGTTGCTGTCTTGTTCCCGCCATTTTGAGAGGGAGAGGCAGCCCGGCTGCTTGAAATATTAAGCTTGCCTTAATTTGATTTTAATTGGAGTCAGTGGTCTTTTCTTGTGTCCTGGACTAACATTTTGGAGTTCCCCAGCAACATGACCCGACCAGATCACAAAGCCATACTGCTGGAAATTCTGAAGCTGGCCTATCCTCCAGGACTCCAGGCTGGAGAGCCAAGTTCCAAGGCCTTGGAATGAGCCTTCAGTCCGTGGATCACTGCAGTGAACCATCGCACTAAAACTATTATCAAGCACCTGGTGGAGGAGGCCTTCATAGGTAAGAGGCGCCTTTATAACATCTGATATCCGTTTAAGGGAGTTCTCTTCTGATGACAGAGAGGTGGCCTGGGAAGGCTCACATATACTCCTGTCCAGGACAGTAATAGGAATCCTTCTTTCCTCTGTTCTTTTCTGTAGGGAATACCTCTGAAAGTGTAGAGAGGTGCCGACTGGCACGCAGGAGCTCCTACCCCGGAGCTTTAGCAAGACGCTGCATTGCTCCTCTGGTTTTCTGTTTATTCGCCGAGTTTCTGTTTTTTTGTGTGTGTTTTGTTCTGTGTTCTAAATGTTTTTTATTTGTTTGTTTTTGTGCGTTTTGTTGTGTGATTTCTGTGGTAAAAACTTAAGGATATTGGACGTGAAAATGGGTAATAAAGCATGTAAGCCTGTCACCCCTTTGGACTGTGTTTTAAAGAAATGGGATGCACTATACCCCCCTTTGTTAAGCAGGATGAGAGAAGCCCCTAGCTGGCTGTCTGGAGCACACCCACTGCAGAGGGCAATGCCTGCTGGAGACCTAATAACTGAGTATCTCCCAGGTTAACAAGTGAAGCTCCTTTAAAACCCCTTGTCCCTCCAGATCAAGAGAGTCACAACTTTGGACAGAGTCCCCTGTTTTTATCCTTTGTTAGCAAAGCAGTAAACCTCCCTTTTACTTTTTCTCAAACCCTGTCCTTATATTAAATTTTTATTAATTGGCTTCAAGGTCCAGAACCGAAATTTAAGTTACAAATTTTGATACCCCCCCGACCCCGGAATTTTTGAGAGCTGACTACTGAAATGTTAGGAGATTCAGCGTGCTTGGGGTGGAACCAAACCAGAGGAGCTAATCCTGTTTAAGTAAAAGACGGGACTGAGGGACTCCCAGCAGCTGCCGAAGTCCTGTTGCTTCAGTAAATTCCCTCCTTCCTTCCCTGCACTGTAAGTATTATGCCACCTCTGTTTTCTTAAAAAAGAGAAAAAGAAAAAGGAGACACTAAATGCAGTAAAGTCACCATGGAGACCTTTGATATTACATTTCAGGTTGCCCCTCTGTGAAAACATCTGATGCCCTTGTGGGGACATCTATCATGCCACTGGTGTAGGAGATTTTTCTCTTATCTGCTGTTTTAAAGGCTTCTGTCCTGTCAGCCATAGTCTGGAGCTCCTTTCTGTCTGTCTTTTGTCTTTGTTTCTGGCCATTTAAGACATGTGCAATAATGTGTTGATATTATAAATTGTTTCTTGGGAATGATCTTAGCTGAATGTGTGTCTAAATGATGATGTTTTATTGTAACAATATGGTATCTGGATGGGTTTTTGTAGCATTGCTCAATCTTGCAGTTAAAAGTCGGGTTTAGGTAATTTTTTAGTTTATGATTTCAGATAATTCATGCCAGAGAACTTAACTACTTAAAATGGAAAACTAAAGAATTCTACTTCCAAGTTGGCAAGTAACTTCCCAATCATTTAGTCTTTTTTTTCACCAATTTTTAATTGGGTAGCCTGGGTAAATGTCACAGTGTGTCAGTGCATTAATTTGGACAAGGATAGTAAATCATAGTATGGTATCTGTTGACAAAACAAGATGTTAAGGTATAAAATTTTGAATTGTATCTTAAAATTGTATCATAATTTTCAACATCCTCACCTGAAAATTATGGTTAAAGTGCCTTAGGCCTGAGGTGTCCGCTCAGAATAGCAGTTTTGTCCAGCTCCTTCCAGAACTCAGCCAGGACTTATGTTGAAATGTAAATGAAAGAAGCCTGCAAGCTCAGTAGGAGACTGATCTGATGTCTAAGTGGGAAAAAAAAAAAGGTAAATCGTATGGTATTTACTAATTACTGGCCAGTCATTTTTTCTAGGACTCTCATTTTTTTCCTTAGATTCTGTATTTTTTTTGAGCTCATTATTTTGATCCTAGAGAACTAGGTTAATATTTTTCTCATCAGTTCTATCTTTGACCAACAGTGGAGTTCTGAAACATTACAATGGAGATTTCACCTGTGAAAAGCTACAAGGCCTTACTATTATTATTTGTGCACACTTTTGTTATGTGTTGTATGTCCATATATCCATATGTTCGTATATCATATATATGATATACAAATTAACATATATAAGGAGCGATCATTTAAAAAAAAGCACTCATAAAAACAAATTTTAAAAAGTGGATTTGAAGATCTTTAATTCACGTGAGTTAAATGGTTCACTTTAAATTTGGATAAACAAATAACAATAAATGTCTTTAAATTTAAGCTTACAAGTTTTTCTAGCTGCTCAAAAATCTAATAAAATATTAATGTCTATAAAATGTCTAATATGCCTTGGTTCTAGGACTTTTCCTTTAACAAAAAAATGGTTTACACTGTTCAATACATTTCTCTAATATTTTGATAAATAAGTGAAGTAAATTTGATATGGGATTACTCATTCATGAGTACTTTTGTTAGATATCTGATTGATTTAGTAAGGTCTGTATAAGTTTGTTCTAAAGTCTGTATAAGATTGTAAAAATCAGTCATGTGATAAAGCGACACAAATTTCTGAAAACAAAAGTTTACCCATAACATTGTGTTTATTTTTATTTTTCTAGAGCAAGCAACCATAAAAATTAAACAACTGATTAAATAAGAACTGTTATTTTAGAGCACTGTACTGGAATTTCTTTAAAAGCTAAATTTGGTTAATGTAAAAACATCAATGTCATTGTGATGCTATTAATGTGCTCATATCTTCCAGGTATACAAGTCTGTAAGGTAGAAACTTTAAAAGAGCATTACATCAAGCTGGTGTTCTGAAGTTGTATGGTAAAAAAATATATATATATATTGGGGATTTATTTACTTGTTATCAATAAGATATGTAAAGTTTTAAGTTACTTTTTACATTGGGGAAAAATTTAAATATATTTTTAAGTTAATGAGCTCCTAATCTATGTAAAGGTTAAAAACTTTCAGCCTTTCTTTAATTCATGTTTTAAATGTGATATCATATGGTGTTAGCTAATGTTCATGTGACCTCAAACAATTTATGTAAACTGTGTAAGATGATATTTAAAAAAAAAAGATCAGCTTTAGAACTAAAAGACTTAAGATTTATATAGAGCCCTGCCTTACCTGAGATAAGGCTCTGTGTCTCATCTTACAACATGTGAGAATAACTACGAAAGCAGTAGGTCAGATGTTATTTAATTTAAAGTTACGTTCAGAAGTTTTTTTTTTTTTTTTCTGTCAAGATTACTAGGATCTCAAAAAGGGGATATAATTTATAACTCAGCCAAAAATTCAGGGTAGCTATTACACGAACTAAGTATTTTTACTCTTGTTAATTTTATTTTGTAATTTCCTTATAAGTTAACTAAAGATTCCCTGTTAGTGTTTTACAAAAGAGTTGCTTTTGAACACAACATTGGTTAATTTAAGATAATAAGGCATCACCTACAAGACAGAAAAATACAGATCCCAAATAATAAAAAGATAAATAATTTTAAATTATAGACATTAAAGCACAGTACTCTTAATATAAGGCTGTTAAAATTTATTTGCTGGATGTTTAAGATTAGGATTTAAAATTTAATTTAAATGAAAAGGGACAATAAAACAAATTTTGGCTCTTGACCTCTGAGTCAGTTTGTATCCAGGGAACAGGAGACTTCTCTAAAGAACTTTGCAACTCTCAGCCACATAAACTCCTGATCAGGAAGATTAATGAGGCCACTGGAGAACAGAAAGCCAATCAGTGCATTTTCTACGAAGAAGAGAGTCATCAGAGAAGGGAGATATTCCTGATGCTTCTGAGAGAAGCCACATGGTCAAGCAAGACCTGGAATCACCTAGCGCAAATGGCACTAGCAGAACTGAGAAGCTGCTCTCAAGTTTCCCCAGAAATGACTCCCATAAAATCTCAGCTGACTGTTAACAATAGATAGAAACAAAAGTCAGTTTTACTGCTTCATCTTAAACTCTTAGCAAAGACAGATAAACCCAAAATACAGCCATTCCTGGGCATTTTAAATAATAATAGTTATAATAATATTTTAACGTATACACTTTATGGTAGCCTCCCAAAATAAGTAAGACTGGAGGCTACAAAGAAGGATTCTCAGAGAGGAATGCCTGATGAGAATAAAAAGAGACTATCAAGAGGAGCTACCAGAGGCAGAAGTTTTTTGTTTAAGGCCTACAGATATTCCTAACCTACACAGGTAGGCTTGGTGTTTGCTAGTATGATTATCCAGCCCTGACTAACAGAATTAAAGGTTTCTCTATTACACACAGAGGTCATACTAGTAAAAGGAATTTGCAAGATCAGATGACATTAAATTATTAAACTGTATCTTATGGGGTGGGACAACTCTGACACTAAAAGTTAAATATTAAGTTGAAAGTCCTGATAACTGGGGATATTGAAGACAGATGAGGGGACATCTATACAGTGACTTGTTTCAGCAGCTGCAACATTTATTCAGTACTCATGGTTTTTGTTTCTCTCATAGAAGAACCCATGCCCAGATGACTTTACAAACTGTTCTACCACAACCAGACTTCAAACCGAACTGACTTCTAAAAGGCAACTCATGTCCCTCATGCTGTGCCCCCTCATGTCACCCTCTCTCAGCTCAGAAGAAGCCAAAATGAGTGACGCCACTCTTCTTACAACAATGGAGCCAAAAATAAATAGACTTTCATTTTAAGTAATTAATTAAGTCAGGTAAAATCAGGGAGACTGGTTTTGTGTGAGTTCAAAAAATATGGAGACTGTTACGTGAGGTATTAAAATTCCCTCAGTGCTCTTCCCCTACCCTATCAAAGATTTGAAAGGGACACATTAGAAAAGGGGGAAATGATAGACCCAACCTGATCTTTTATTAAAATTGGGATCCATCTTGCCACAAAGCCATGAAAAGAAAATTTTGGTTTAACTATAAATTACACCAAATTCTGAACCTGCTTGCAATGCCTGCCCGTGGCCTTGAACTCACCCATGCCTGGCTCTTTGACCAGGAACAGCCCTCTATGAAACTTTATTGACACCTCATAAATACTGGCCTTCCCTGGCCAGACAATGACCCTCTCTGAGGCTCTAATGGTCTTCATAAATTCTGATGTTGGGGCCAGCAAATATATATATATATATATATAAACTACGATTAGTTTGATGCTTGTCAAAGTTCTGATATTTTAACCCCCCTGTAGTGTAAAATTCTGGGTTATAAACCTGGGCTGTAGGAAATTTGGGTGGCTGTCTTGTTCCGACTGTTTTGGGAGGGAGAGGCCACATGGGCAGTGGAAAATATAAGCTTGCTTTAACTTGATTTTAATTGGAGTCAGTGGTCTTTTCTTGCATCCTGGTCTAATAGGTAAATGCTATCAAACAAGGAGCTCTGCCAGCCTGAAGACTTCCTTAGAAACTGCCTCTGACGATGGGCACTTGACATATATGTTGTTGTCAGGAGCTTTAGCTTTCTTTCTAATGAGACCATCAAAGCTGGATCTGCATCTATGTGACCTGGAGGGCATGGTTTCTTGTTTTTCAAAGGACATGAGGCAGCAGTGCTGAATTCACTCTTTGTAGGTAAACTGTCGCCACTGAAGGCTAAGTGACTCCCCGTGTGGACTGTGAAGCAATTTGGTCATCCTCCACTTTTCGTGGTGTTTCTTGCTGCTGCACTGGGAATTTGTTATTTGCTTCACAAAATACAAGGAATTCAGCTGGGACACAGTGCTGGAGGGAGTTCTTTCACATGAGATGGGTCAGGGTCTGCAGGAGAATGCATCAACCAGGCTTCTATCCCACATAGCTTGTCCCCTTGACCATTGCACCTGATTCTGAACATTGTCCTGAAACATCTCCATATAACAAGATGCCTTATATGGAGAGTTATCAGACATATAAGTGATTCCTGGCTGCACAATGTCAGCCACAAGCCATTTGGAAGTCAATGGCAGATACACATGGCCCGACCACAGATGTTTTATCACACACCTGCACACCACAGCTCTGGGCCCACTACTCAGCAGGCTCCAACATACTGGTATCTCTGTTCTACATCATTTTCATGAAACCTAGTCAATCAAGGCCCTGTCTGGTACACACTTCATCAGCAAGAGGACATTGAAAGGTTCTCCAGTGCCACCTGGTCATGAAAATTTCAAAAATTTCATGGTATTTATCTAGCCATTTTTCAAGGATGAAGTTGGAGAAATTGTGGGTTTCAATTCATTCAGGAACCATTAATGTTTGAGGAAGCACATTTCAAGGAAACTCTGGAGAATTCTCAGAGGCAAGGCTTCCCAAAGAGTGGCCAAAAAGACACATGAAGCCAGGCCCATTGAGGTCTACAATGTGAGGCCCATGTGTGTTTTGACTGTCAACGATGGCTGCCAAGTCTTTCAGTATAAAATAATGTGATGCCCTGGCAGAGATTGACAATGCTCTGTGGAAAGCCACCCTGGGCATTGATCTCAGTTTCCAAAGGCAACTCTCATGCGTGGTCTCCTAAAATCCCAACACAATTCATGGCAATACTTCTCTGAGGTCAGTTCCTGAACTCAATCTGTAAGGGGAATCACACCAGAGTTCAAGCCCAGGTGGACCTAGGCATCTCTTCCAACCACCAAACAAATGACCACAATTAAAACCAAAACACTCCCAAATGGCCCTCATCTTCTTCCACATAGACACTCTTCATAACCTCTGGCTGGAGGTTTCCATGAGGGGCACAGCCCAAGACAGTTTTCCAAATGAACTCCCTTGCCCCTCATTTGCCTAAAGTCAGGGTGGCCTGGACTCCCTTCCTGTGAACCAATAGTGATCAAATAGTCCTGCTCTTAATACTGCTCTGCTTCTTTAATTTGAGGCCTACTGACTGTCTGGTATATATTCTTTATGTGAATTGGTGTCATGAGAAAACACAAGCCCTTATGTGCTAGCCTCTGTAGGGCTTTGAAGAACTGACTTGACACAAAGGATCCCTATTCTCACGTGATGGAGGTCAGGAAGCTTACAGAGGAAGGCGAGAGACTTCATCCACAATGACTGCTCTTTTGGCCATTTTCGTTTTGCATGCACACTTGGAAACTTTCTTTAGATCCATCAGGTGCTGAGAATCTAAGCCGCTGCCTCACACAGGGCAAAGAGGATGATTCAGCCACATCTCTTTCCAAAGCAATTAAGCAAAGAGCCACAGGTGATGCCCATTCATTTCCATTTGAAAACTTTTTTTCTGGCTTCACAAAGGGGTTTCCTGAGGCAAAGATCTTCCTGACATTTAGGAAAACAGAACAATAGGTAAGCAAAAGGCCCAGTGCAGTGTTTTTCCACTGAGACTTTAATGGTCACACTGATATGTGAGTTTTCTGAGATGCTTCTATTCTCTTCAGCTATCCAGTACATGGCCATGTCACAGAGCTTGGAGGTGGTACATATCTTAAAAACCAAACCATGAGGCTATTCTGGAGAGTGGCCAGTATTCAGGAAGAAAACAAGAACTTAGGAAGATAGTAGGTGTTGCCCATCCATAAGGCAAGCCTCTCTCCATTCTTAAATTGTGCAGTATGAATGTTGGGAAGCTTTCTACTAGACAGGACACAACCATTGATGCATTCGCTTTTCAAATGTCTACAACCACAGATACAGTGGAATGCACAGACATAGAAACACTCGCGTTGTCAAACGACTTTCTAGAAACATTCCAGTCCAAACAAACAAACAGTCTTTCCTACCTATTCTCAGAAAAGAGACAAAACCACAAACTCACACCAACACCCACAACGGCACCTCCTTCCCCCAAGTATGTTGGTGAATATATTGAGTGTCCTCTGACTGGTGGTCCATACTATGTTCCCCCAAAATGGCCTGTTCTGTCTCAGATCTGGTCTCCTTCGCCAACTCTGTGAAGTTGTCAGGAGCCATGGTTGAGCCACTACCTGCTTTCTCAGAAAAGGCTCCTCTTCAGAGGTCTCCTGACATTTGGCCATTATCACTTCAGTAGGTACCAACAAAGACTGACTCTGTCCTTGGTAAATGCAAACAATTGAGACCACTGGGACTGGGACTGGGACTTACTCTGGGTGCCTGGCTTCCTGGATCCCAAGTTCAGAGTGTTCCATCACCAAGGAAGTGTGTACTGATATTTGCTTCTAAGGGTCCCAGGAGATGGAGACTGCCCCTACTTTCTGTGATAGTTTCACAAGTTAGAATGGTATATCAACAATAGGCACCCGGGAACAGCTCTTCTCACAGGCCTGGTTTGGTCCATCTTCTCTATATTAAGAAGAGAAAGGCTGATTCAGATACATCTCTTCATCCTGACCCGGTTGTTTAACATTGAAAATGACTTTTGCTCTCTCAGGTCTTTCATAGCTGCCTTCTTCTCCATGTATCATTTCTGCATGGACCTTTGAGGTTCTCATCAGGTGGAAGATACCCTACAATCCAGTATTGGAAGACCAACTCTCTCCCTGATCTTCTGTAAAGTTAGATTGAGGGAACAGTGTATGGTTAGGGTTAACAACATGTTCAATTGGGTTAGGAATAATTCTGCAGGATGAATAATGGTTATGGGAACATGTGATATTTACAAAATATACAGTTGAAATATAGGTATGAAAACAGAAATCTAGGTAAGATTTGATGCCCAGAAGGGCATTGGGCCCTTGATTGGGATACTTAGCTTTGAATTAATTTCTGCACAGATGTCTCAGATAAATCAATATACAATGGTATAGGATATTGTACCTTGGATGATTGAATGTCGAAGAGAACATGCAGTCAAAAAGGGATAGTCGGTAGGATTAGAAAGATAGACGGTAGTTTTAGAAAGATGAGTGAGTATAGGATTTGGACAAAATGGTCTTTAGCAATAGGGTTTCATGTAGAGAGTGAACGTAAATGTCAGCACATGTTAAGAGGCAGTCACAATGATGAACTGGGGAAAATATATATCAATAGAGACATTAGGAAATCAGGCAAAGTATAAGGTGAGTAATAGGATTAGACATTTTCAACAGGTTTGAGGTTGAATATATAATCTTAGGAAGAAACAAATATGTAGTCACCAATAGGATCCACATTTGAGAGCAATAGGCAAACTGGACATGGATGATTTTAGTAATCCATGTTCAATTTCCATTTAGGCTTTAGTACAATCATAAGTGTGACATTTGCTTTTTGTTTCCAGAATATTACTGTGATAAAATGTATATGTAGATCAGGTGACATGAGTATTTCTTTCACCATTTCTTGGAACAGTATTTTGAAGACGTGTAAATTAGTATTTTGAATACAAATAGGTGTACACTGTGTCTATGAATATAGAAATAATGCATGAATAGACCATACTGTGAATAAATAATATAACTGGTTCCAACTTAAATAATGGTTCAAATTGATATCTGAAAATATACAGGAAACCTTATATTGATATATATCCATTCATTCAAACCAGTTATACATCTAATGGTAATATTAGGGTTATGGTTTATCATGAAGAATGTGTGAGTTTTGCTTCAATAGTAATTGTGGAAATCGAAAATAATGTGTTTGGAAAGAAGTCTCATGAAAAGACCAGTCATGTAACCTGGAGGAATACATGTGTTCTGAAGCAGGAAGTGATTGAAAGTGAAACAAAAGCCTTTAAATTTGTGAACTTGTGGATGAAATATATATCTTATGATGTGCATAAACTGAGGAAATAGTAATGTACAAGTGTTGAAAAAAATGAACGTCAAAATACACATCATGTCCTATAGAAATCTACTTGCATTTATATTAACCTGGGTCAATTAGTGTAAAAATATTAGGATATGTATGCACAATTCACTTAACTTAGTTTTCAGTACTAGGAAACAAATACGTATTTCAGGAGGATGAATATGTCTTAGAATAATCTTATGAAAAGTTGATTATAAATACGCACTTAAATATTAATGAATTTAGGGAGTACATAATAAGATACATTTATTTCATATTTTGAAAACTCTGGAGAGTGTATATATATATATATATATATATATATATATATATATATATATATATATATATATATTAAAATACACACACAGAAATTAAAAAGTATTAATATACAAGCCAAATGAAATTCACCATGAAATATATATCATCCACAGATCTAAAAATATTCATTTTACTGAACATGAATTTATGTATAATGTTGTTCAGCTAGGATACTCACTCATAGGTTGAATTTTCCGTTTCAACAGTGTTTAACATTAGTGATCTCTTCTCACAATTTGTATCTGCCAAGTGAGCCACCTCACAAGAATGTACGTGTGGTACCAGGTAGGATTCTATATGTGCATATAAAAATATATGTGCTGAATAGGCTACAGAGAAATGGAGACATGAATTCACATATTTGTTAACTTTAAAAACACATGGAGAAGTGTTTCAACAAAAAAAATGACTAGATTTAAAACTCCTACCATATATAATGCAAAAGTAACGTCCAAATGTTAACCTTGCATCCTCTGAACTACTTGTATTTCAATTTGGTTTGGTCTATTTTTATCCATCATAATAGGATTTGTAGTCAGAGTCTAGTAGGGAGTGGGTTACTATGAGGGATTCAGTATTTTGAATGAGTAATTGGAAAATGAATCCAATGTGTATGCAAATATGTGCTACAAAAAAACCTTCCCACTCTCATCCAGAACAATGCCTTGACATTACCTTAGCCCCAAGTAAGATACAATTAGAGGAGAAGAGTTAGAAAATCTAGGAATACATATCTGGAATGGAAAATGCTCTGGAGTTCACAACACTGGAGGTGGTAGAGGAGTTTCCAAAAGTAATGGAGACTGTAAAAACTCCACAAACATGGAAGTGTGCAGGCCTCAAGACATCTGGGAAACTGTCTTTGAGGTTGTACACTTGAAATATATGTTGTTTTCAGGAGCTTTAGCTTCCTTTTTAGTGAGACCATCAAAGCTGTGTATGCATCTGTTACATGGAGGACATGGTTTCTTATTTTCCAATGAACATGAGGTAGCAGTGCTGAATTCTCTCTTTGTGGGTTTACTGTGGCCACTGGGGTCTAAGAATCTTTCCGTGTAGACTGTGAAGCCATTTGGTCATTCTCCAATTTTGTTGTGTTTCTTGTTGCTGCACTGGGAGTTTGGTATTTGCTTCACAAAATACAAGGAGTTCCACTGGGACACAGTGCTGGAGGGAGTTCTGTCACGTGTGGTGTGTAAGGGTCTGCAGGAGAATGCACCAACCAGGCTTCTACGCCACATTGCTTGCCCCCTTGACCATAGCAACTTGATTCTGAACATTGCCCTGAAAACTCTCCATCTAACAAGATGGCTTAATATACAAAGGTATGCTGGCTGCACCATGTCAGTCACAAGCCTTTGGAAGCCAAAGTAAGATCCACATGACCCCACCACAGATATTTTATCACACAACTGCACACCACAGCTCTGGGCCCACTACTCAGCAGGCTCCACCATACTGGCAGCTCTGTTCTACACCATTTTCATGAAACCCAGTCAAGGAAGGCACTGTCTGGTACACTCTTGATCAGCAACAGGACATCCAAAGGTTCTCCAGTGCCACCTGGTCGTGGAAATTTCAAAAATTTCATGGTATTTATCTAGACATTTTTCAAGGATGAAGTTGGAGAAACTGTGGGTTTCAATTCATTCAGGAACCATTAAATTTTTAGGAAGCACATTTCAAGGAAAACTCTGGAGAATTTTCAGAGGCAAGTCTTCCCAAAGAGTCGCCAAAAGGCCACATGAAGCCAGGCCCATTGAGGTCTACAATGTGAGGTCCATGTGTGTTTTGACTCTCAACAATGGCTGCCAAGTCTTTCAGAATAAAATCATGTGATGTCCTGGCTGAGATTGACAGTGCTTGGTGAATAGCCACCCCAGGCTTAGATCTCAGTTTCCAATGGCGACTCTCATGCATGGCCGCCTAAAATCCCAACACAATTAATGGCAATACTTCTCTGAGGTCAGTTCCAGAAATCAGTCTTTAAGGGGAATCGCACCAGAATTCCAGCCCAGGTGGACCCAGGATTCTCTTCTAACCACCAACAATTGACCACAATTAAAACCAAAAATCTCCCACATGGCCCTCATCTTCTTCAACATAGACACTCTGAATAACCTCTAGCTAGAGGTTTCCATGACGGGCGCAGCCCAAGACAGTGTCCAAAATAAGCTCCCTTGCCCCTCATTTGCCTAAAGTCAGAGTGGACTAGACACCATTCCTGTGAACCAAGAGTGATCAAATAGCCCTTCTTTAATACTGCTCTGCTTCTCCAGTTTGAGGCCAACTGACTGGTATAGATTCTTTATGTGAATTGGTGTCCTGACAAAACCCAAGCACCTATTGGCTAGCCTCTGCAGAGCTTTGAAGAACTGGTTTGACGCAACGGATCCCTATTCTCACTTGATGGAGGTCAGGAAGCTTACAGAGGAAGGCGAGAGACTTCATCCACAATGACTGCTCTTTTGGCCATTTTGGTTTTGGATGCACACTTGGAAACTTTCTTTAGATCCATCAGGTGCTGAGAATCTAAGCCACTGCCTCACAGAGGGCAAAGAGGCTGATTCAGCCACATCCATTTCCAAAGCAATTAAGCAAAGAGCCACACGTGACGCCCATCCTTTTCCATTTGAAAACTGATTTCTTCAGGTTTCACACAGGGGTGGCCTGAGGCAAACACGTTCCTGACATTCAGGACAACAGAACAATAGGTAAGCAAAAGTCCAAAGTAGTATTTCTCCACTGAGACTTTACTGGTCGCACTGATATCTGAGTTTTCTGAGATGCTCTCATTCCCTTCAGCTATCCAGTACATGATCATGTCACAGAGCTTGGAGGTGGTACATATCTTGGAAATAATACCATGAGGCTATTCTGGAGAGTGGCCAGTATTCAGGAAGAAAAGAGGAACTTAAGAAGATAATAGGTGTTGCCCATCCATAAGGCAAGCAGCTCTTTATTCTTTAATTTGGCAAGATGAATGCTGGGAAGCTTTCTACTAGACAGGACACAACCATTGATGAATTCTCTTTTCAAATGTCTACAAAAACGGATTCAGTGGGATACACAGACATAGAAACACTCGCGTTGTCAAACGACTTTCTAGAAACATTCCATTCTAAACAAACAAACCGCCTTTCCTACCTATTCTCAGAACATGAGACAAAACCACAAACTCACACAGACACCCACAACGGAATCTCCTTCCCCCAAGTATGTCTGTGAGTATCCTGAGTGTCCTCTGACTGGTGGGCCATACTATGTTCCACCAAAATGGCCTGTCCTATCTCAGACCTGGACTTCTTTGCCAACTCTGTGAAGTTGTCAGGAGCCATGGTTGAGCCACTACCTGCTTTCTCAGAAAAGGCCCCTCTTCAGAGCTCTCCTGGCATTTGGCCATTCTCACTTCAGTAGGTACTAAGAAAGACTGACTCTGTCCTTGGTAAATCCAAACAAATGAGACCACTGGAATGGGACTGGGACTGGCTCTGGGTGCCTGGCTTCCTGGATCCCGAGTTCAGAGAGTTCCATCACCAAGGAAGTGTGATAGGTCACTTCCTTCACGAACTGAATGAGGTCACTGGGTTGGCAACCACTTTTTCCTAACAGTTGCTTCCAAGGGTCCCATGAGATGGAGGCTGCCCATACTTCCTGTGACACTTTCACAAGATAGAATGGTATATCAACCATAGGCACCCGGGAACAGCTCTCCACACAGGCCTGGTTTGGTCGATTTAATCTACATTAAGAAGAGAGAGGCTTTCAGACACATCCCTTCATTTTGACCAGGTTGTTTTACATGGAAGTTGACTTTTGCTCTCTCAGGTCTTTCATAGGTGTCTACATCTTCTTCAGGGATCATTTCTGCACGGAACTTTGAGGTTCTCAGCAGGAGGAAGATCCCCTACATTCCTGTATTGTAAGACCAACAATATCCTTGTTCTTCTGTTAAGTTATATTGAGGAAATATTGCATGGTTAAGGGTAATAACAGGTTCGATTTGGTTTAGGAATCATTCTGCAGGATGAATTATGGTATTGGGAACCTGCGATATTTACAAGAATATACTGGTGAAATATAAGTATGAAAACAGAAATCTAGGTAATATTTGAAGTCCAGAAGGGCATTGGGTGGCCTGAACACCCTTCCTTTGAATCAGGAGTGATCAAATAGCCCTGCCGCTAATACTGCACTGCTTCTCCATTTTGAGGCTTACTGACTGTCAGGTATAGATTCTTTATGTGATTTGGAGACATGAGAAAACCCAAGCACCTATTGTCTCATGCCACAGCAAATGGTTTATTGGGGGTCCAGCATGCTGGGGCTCAAAGCTCACTTCAGAGGAGGAAAGAACAAAGAGCCCCGAGAACAACTTGAGAAGAGATTATATACAATCTTTAGAGAGTGCAGGGACTTTATATACATCATAGCCTCCTTTAGCAAATATCATATACTGTGGGAAAATCAAATAACAACTCTAAAACATGATTAGCACATTCATTGGCGGGAACAGTTCGGGCAGGGGGTGATTAGTCAGCCCTGAGAAGGGGTATACATTTAAACTGATTGGTTGAAGCCCTGAGATGTATACGTGCTGAGATGCACGGTTTCTGGGAAGGGGTTGTTAAGTAACTAGGTGGTCAGGAAAGATTTCAACACATCTAATGGGCAGTTCCGGGAATTGTCTTCACTGACACAGGAATTTAAGGTTCTGAGCACAGCTTGTAAACTTTACAAAACCTGGTTCTTTACGTTTCAATTTTAATTTCTTTAATTCTTTCATTTCTCCTTTTTCTGCCTACTTTTAATTTTAAAAGTAATGAATCATAATTTTTGTGGGGTCTCACATTCTATTTCTGCCAGTGAAGTGTATTTCTGTCTGATTACCATGAGTTTTACCTGCCCAATCTGAGCCTGGAGAAAGGAAACTATGAGGTTAAGCAAACAAGGTCCCACAGTTATCAACACCATAAGCATGATCAGGGGTCCAGCTAAGGCTGATAGGAGTGTAGTTAACCAGGGGGACAAGGTAAACCATGACTCAAACCACACTTGTTGAATCTCCCTTTCTCTCTGGTGCTCTTCAAGGCATTTTCTCAATTTACTCATGGATTATTTTACAACTCCAGTATGGTCAGCATAAAAACAGCATTTTTCTCTCAGTACAGCACAGAGGCCCCCCTCCCTTATTAAATGGAGGTCTAATCCTCACCTGTTCTGTAAAACAACTTTAGAGAGAGAGGTTAAGGATTCCTGCAAAACTGTGATGGAGGTCTCTAACGTCTTCAAGTCTTGATTTATTGCTGTTTCTAATCAGTCCATTTGTTGTGACCCATGGATCATATCAGCTGTTCCTGTACCCACTCCTGCAGCAGCTCCTAGCCCCAATAGGATGGCTAGAGTAAGGGACACTGGCTCCCGGCAAAATCAGGCTGTTTGTCCACCTAGTAGACCTTCAAAGGATTCTGGATCATGATAGAGCACCCTGGGGGGTATCTGCACCATTACACAATAATGTACAGAGCTGTCAAATACCTGGGCTGAAATGCAAGGAATTCTGACTGTGTGGAGTTCAGTACCATAAAGGTTCCTTTAATTAGTTCCCAGGGGGAGGAGTCAGCTGTACTCTGGACTGGGGAAGTAGGCAAAGACGGAAACTGCGAAGTATGAGATGGTAGAGGGGTTTTGGTAGATCTAGGCATGGGAGGTTTAGGAGGCTTAATTCCTGACTTGAATGGATTGGGCCCTATTGCTGTGGGATTTTCTTCCTTTTTAATCCGAATGGTGAACCAGAGACCAAAGTCATAGCCAGGGCCATTAATATAGAATCGCACTCCCCAAGTATTTCCCATAGGCCATGTTGTTCTGAGGTAGCCCCTTCCTTTGGAAGTGAAAGTTATATTGAGGGGGTAACATAGACTATTTTTTCCACAGCAAGTTTTTGACACCACTTGGATAGCGGCACATTTATTGGGATCAATCCAGATGTCATTTCATCCTACCGAATCATACTGTCTGGGGAGTTTGGGTTTCACAATGTAGCTCCCGTGTGTTCACAACCCCAAGATCTACAATAAAAGTCACTGGGTCCTCCACAGGTTTGGGCCTGTTTGCGATTTCAGAAATCAGCTGGCCACACTTAATAAACAAGACTGGCTAGTTTACACCTGAGCTGGGGAGATGACATCAATAATTCATGGGGTAAGTTGGTTTGGGCTTTAGTGGGATCTGTGTGGGGTCCACTATGTCAGGGAGATCCCAGTCAGAGAGGCCTATGGCAAGCTGACAAATGTCCGGGTGGAGAGATGGCCACCAAGTCCATAAGGGGGCTGTATGTGAAATAGACCACACTACTTGCCCAGTAGGATTTATAACTTGCCATTGTTGCTGAACAGGCTGATGGGGATTAGGACTGCTGGTGGTCAGGGGAAGAATCCATAGCCCTACCCACACCACAGACATGCAACTTGAGAGGGTTACCAGTCTGTTCCAGTTTCCAGCCAGAGTATGGACAGGGCACAGGATTGAGATGGGAGGCATGGATCCAGGAAGTGATCCCATCCACTTTCACCACTGTAGGTGTTATAAGCAGCACCTGGTATGGTCCTTTCCAGCAGGGTTCCAGGGATGACACCCGATACTGTCTCATGTAGACGAAGTCTCCCACTTGATATCGATGTGGAGTTCCCTCGTCTCCAGGATGATAAGCAGTGGCCAACTGTTTCCACAGGTATCGCTGGGTGCTGGGTTTGTTCAAGGGCTTTAAGTCTGTCTAGCAAGGGTGTGTGAAAGGAATCATTAATCTCAGAGTTGGGGTTAGGTCCCTTAATGGAGGAGGGGCACCGTAGAGAATTTCATAAGGGGTGAGGTTACACAAAGGGGCGGAGGGGTATTTCTTGCACGAAAAAGTACATGAGGTAGGAGCATAGTCCAATTTTTTATGCCGGTCTCCAAGATTAATTTCGTTAAGTCTCTTTGATGGTTCTATTCATCGTTTCTACCTGTCCTGAGCTCTGGGGTCTATAAGCACAATATAACTTCCAAGTAATCCCCAGGGTCCTGGAAAATCCCTGACTTACCTGGGCCACGGATGCTGGTCCGTTATCAGACCCTATTACCTTAGGCAGGACGAACCTTGGAAAACTGTCTTCTAGGATCTTTTTGACCACCATCTGAGCTGTTTCTTTCTTCATGGGGAAGGCTTCGACCCATCCTGAAAAAGTATCTACAAAGACTAGGAGATATTTAAGTCCATACCTTGCTGGCTTAATTTCAGAAAAGTCCACTTCCCAGAATTGTCCTGGTCTGGTTCCTCGTATGCGCTTCCCTGCAGGAATCTTGGATGGGAAAGTATTAACTAATTGGAAGACTTGAAAAGCTCTAGTCACCTGCTCAGCTATTTTTTTCCTCTTTGAGTCAGTCAATAATAAGTCCTTTCTTCGGTCCTTTAAGAGTGCCTATAACTTCTTTGAGCCTAAGTGGTTTAGCTGGTGTACGTCTTTGACATAAAGGTGGGCTTTTTGAAATTGTAAACTTGGCTCTGTAGGGTCCCAGATTTCTGTATCTGTCTCCTCAGATGATAAGTTGCCTGAATGTTCCGGGGCAGCCAAGTCTCCTGATTTTTGTTCCCCCCGGTGTGGAAAAAGTTAACAGAGTCACTCTGTTTAGGGCTGCCAATTAAGCTTCCTCATCTGCCCTTCTGTTTCCAACTGCCACAGGGTTGTTTCTCTTCTGGTGCCCGGGACAGTCCACTATAGCTAGTTCCTTATGGCCCTGCACTGCTGAGCCAAGGTGGAGGATCTCATCTTTATTTTTTATTTTTTTCCCGGCAGAGGTTAATAGCCTGCATTGTTGGTAAATAATCCCGAGCATATGAACAGTGGCAAATGCATAGTGGCTATCAGTTTATATGGTGGCCCTTTTCCCTGTTGCTAGTTCCAATGCTTTCATAAGGGCAATCAGTTCTGCTTTTTGGACTGATGTCCCTTCTGGGAGACCAGAGTATCAGATGAAATCAGTTTTGCTAACTGCTGCTGCTCCAGCCCGCCGCTTACCATCTTGGAGGAAGCTGCTGCCATCCGTAAACCATACGACTTCAGGGCGAGGCAGTGGCTGATCCTTCAAGTCTTGTTGTATACTGGTTTCCTTGCCAGTATGTGTTGACACTCATGAGTGACGGGTCCTGATGATTCTTCTGGCAGCAGTGTAGGTGGGTTGAGTGGAGCAGGGGGTCCCAGCGTTATTCTGTCTTTGTCAAGCAAGAGGCTCTGGTAGTGGTTTATTCTGGAGTTTGATTGCCACCTCTCTGGAGGCTAACAGATGATGCTCTCCAGGGCATGGGGGGCTATAATGGTTAGCTTCTGTCCCAACGTTAATTAATGAGCATCTTTTATTAGAAGGGCTGCCGCTGCTATAGCACTTAAGCAATGGGGCCACCCGCTAGCCAATGGGTCCAGTTTTTTGGATAAATACGCTACTGGCTTTTTCCAAGGTCCCAAAGACTGAGTGAGCACTCCCCGTGCTATTCCTTTCTTTTCCTCGATATAGAGAGTGAAGGGTTTTCTACATCTGGGAGTGCTAAGGCCGGAGCAGATAGCAGCACCTTTTTTTGACATTATCAAAAGCTTGTTGGTGCTCAGGGGTCCATTGGAAGTGGGCATCCCCCTTTATCAGCGGGTATAAAGGGGCAGCCAGAGATGCGAACCCAGGAATCCATAACCTGCAAAAGCTGGCAGTCCCAAGAAACTCTCTGAGTTTTCTCTTATTAGATGGGGGCAGTATCTGCAAAACGGTTTTTTTTCTGGGCTCAGGGAGCCATCGTTTGCAACCCCTAAGAGAATAACCCAGGAAGATTACTTCTTGCTGACAAGTTTGGGCCTTTTGGCAGAAGCCATATATCCAAGCCGAGCAAGCTCGAATAATAGTGCTTGGGTCCCAGACTCATAGGTCTCCTTGGTGTTGGCTGCCAGTAGAAGATCATCCACTATTGGAGTAGGGTGACTTTGGGGTGTGCAGTTTTGAAGTCATTGATGTCTCTGTGGAGGGCTTCATCAAAGAGAATGGGGGATTTTTTGAACCCCTGTGGGAGTCTAGTCCAGGTTAGTTGGCCAGATGTTCCAGGTTCTGGGTCTATCCACTCTAAAGCTAACAGCAACTGACAGTCCTTATGTAGAGGCGAGCAGAAGTAAGCATCTTTTAAGTCCAGCACAGTGTACCATTTCTGCTCCGGATTCAGAGTGCTAAGCAAATTATATGGATTGGGTACTGTGGGGTGAATGTCCTGCACTCTGTTGTTTATCTCTCTTAGGTCTTGAACAGGACGGTAGTCCCCAGTTCCTGGCTTTCTTACTGGTACCGGGGGGTGTTCCAGGCTGATTGACAGGGCCTTAGGACCCCAAGACCCAGGTATTTATGAATATGGGGCCTTATCCCATCCTTAGCTTCTTTGCTTAGAGGATATTGTTTAACACTAATTGGAGACCCAGAGGCTTTTAATTCTACTACTATTGGAGGTTGTTGATGGCTAGACCTAACCCAGCAGTTTCTGCCCAGGCATTAGGATAATCTTTTATCCATTTCTGGGGTAGTTTGCCTGTTTGATCAGTCCTAGGGGGCGCGAAGAGTTGATGTTCATCTTCTACAGACATAGTCAAAGATGTTACTATGGGAGTTAATACTGCAGGCTTTAGAACCCCCACTTGGGGACCATTAGGGTTAAAGGTTATTCTAGTCCAGAGTTTGGTAAGCATATTCCTGCCCATCAATGGGGCCGGGCATTCTGGGATTACTGGGAAAGAGTGGTGGACTTTTTCCTTTCCTAGGTCCATATTCATCTTAGTTGTCCAAGCCTGATATCTACTGCCATTAGCCCCTTGAACTAGGGACGATTTAATTGATAGGGGGGCCAGTGAAGTCTTAAGGGCTGAGTATACTGCTCCTGTAATCACTTCAAAGTTCACTGTGTTCCCCTCAACTTCAAATTTTACTCTGAGCTGGGGGAGGGGATCTGAGCCCCGAATTTCCTAGTCCTCTTCTAGAGTCAGCACGGCGGGCTGGCGTGGCTGCTTCTTTTGGGGGCACTCTTTCCTCAGTGTTCTTTTTTATTACAGTGGGCACATTGATTTGAGGCCAACGGCAGCCTTTGGCGTGGGCCCAGGTATGCCTTTATGTATCCCTGCTTTTTAACTTCTGGCCTATTTGCTGCTGTGACCAGAACCTTAGGCAATGCTTTACTCTGCCATTTGCTTCTTTCCTCCTTCTTTTGTTCCCTTTCCTTCTCTCTCCTCTATTCCCTTTCCTCCTCAGTTTCTCTCTTATAATATACTTTCTCAGCTTCTCTGACTAAATCTCTTAAGGTCATATCTTATAATCCATCTAGACGTTGTAACTATCTCTTAATATCTAGGGCAGTCTGCTCGATAAAGGCCATTGCAACAGATGGCTTTTGGTCTTCTGCCTGAGGATCAAAAGGAATATATTTCCTATACGCTTCCATAATTCTATCCAGAAACATAGAAGGAGACTCATTAGGCCCTTGGATAATCTCTCTTACCTTGGCCAAATTAGTCGGCCCTCTGGCGGCCGCTCAGAGACCCACTATTAGAGAACGGCGATAAGTGGACAGATGCTACCTACATTCAAAGGTGTTGCGGTCCCAGTTGGGTCGGTTCATGGGCCCGTAGGGACAGAGAGGGAGCATCACTGGGGCTTCCGAGTTTTATATTATTTATCTCCTGCGGGTTCCTTTAGGTGGCCCAGCTTCCTTCAGGGGAGCAGGGTCTGCTGCTGCTGCGGGGAAGTCCCCTGGAGGGTTTGGGTCTGGCCCAATTGCCTCTAGCGGCGGAGAGGCTGAGTCAGTGGCGGGAGGATCATCTGGAACATGTTGTGGGTTGGGGAGCGAGGGTAGAGGATAAGGAGAGAGAGGAGTGTCCAGTCTTCTGACTCAGAATGGAGGGAAGAGGGGGAGGAGCAGAATGTTGGAATGATAAGATCGTGGGGGAAGGAGTATATGGCTGTTAATCTAGGTGGCCAAGTGGCCCCGGTGAAAGACAATATCTCTGACTTTTCGGATTAGAGGGAAGTGGAAGGATTCTTCTCGGGGCCATCCGACTCCTAGGATGGGCCATTCTGAAGCACAGAGAGTCTGCCAGATCCGGCATTTTACTGAAAAAGAAAGATTCTTGGTACTTGAGCGAACATCAGTCCAATGATCAAGCTTAAGGGACAGAGGCATGGAAGTGCTTTGTCCCATAATGTCCCATAATGGGAGTTACTCAAACAGGGACAGTGAATACACAAACGTGACACAGACAAAGACAAACAGTAAACGTTTAACATGAGTCCAAGAAAAAGATTAGAACTGAGTAACTGGCCAAACCTGATGGGTTAGACAATAAAGACAGACAGTAAACTCAACATGAGTTCCTGACAATGAACAAAACTGAGTAGCCAGCAAAAACTGATGGGCTGGAAAACCGAATCCTGAAGCAAAAAATAACCGAGTTGAGGAATCTACTAATCCTCAATTTCCCGAGTCCTCTGGAGTTTCCCCCAGGGACGTGGCCTGTGACTCTGTGACACATCTGTCAGCCACCATCACAGAGAGCTAATGTTCTTCACCGACAGCCATTTTGCCAAGCCCTAACCTGAAACCTGAAACCAGAAAGAGGCACCTTAATTACTCTGAAAGGAGTCCATTGGGGTCTTTTGTTCGTCACTGCTGGATTTCTCAGCTAGGGCCTCCAGATGAAAAGGTGGGCCGAACGTCGGAGGAAAAGACCACCAAGAGAATTTCTCATGAAACAGCAAAGGGTTTATTGGGGGTCCAGCATGCTGGGGCTCAGAGCTCACTTCAGAGGAGCAAAAAACAAAGAGCCCCAAGAACAACATGAGCACATTTTATATACATTCTTTAGAGAGGGCAGGGACTTAACATACATCCTAGCTTCCTTTAGCAAATCACCGTATACTGTGGGAAAATCAAATAACAACTCTAAAACATGATTTGCACATTCATTGGTGGGAACAGTTCAGGCAGGGGGTGATTGGTCAGCCCTGAGAAGGGGTATACATTTAAACTGATTGGTTGAAGCCCTGAGATGTATATGTGCTTAGCTGCACGGTTTTTGGGAAGAGGTTGTTAAGTAACTAGGTGGTCAGGGAAGATTTCAACACACATCTAATGGGTAGTTCCGGGAATTGTCTTAACTGCCACAGGAATTTCAGGTTCTGCGTGCAGCCTGGAAACTTTACAGAACCTGTTTCTTTACGTTTCAATTTCAATTTCTTTTATTCTTTCAGAACCTTACAAAGGAAAGCGAGAGACTTCATCAACAATGACTGCAATTTTGGCCATTTTGGTTTTGGAAGCAGACATGGGATCATTTTTAGATCCATACGGTGCTGGTAATCAAAGCCACAGCCTCACACAGGGCCAAGAGGCTGATTAAGACACATCCCTTTCCAAAGCAATTACTTCTCTGAGGTCAGTCACTGAACTCAGTCTCTGAGGGGAATCACAAAAGAGTTCAAGCCCAGGTGGACCCAGTCATCTCTTCCAAACTCCACACAAATGACCACAATTAAAACCAAAACACTCCACCAAGGCCCTCATCTTCTTCCATATATACATTCATCATAACCTCTGGCTGGATGTTTCCATGAATGGCACAGCCAAAGAGAGTTTCCAAAATAAGGTCTCTTTCCCTTCATTTGCCTAACCTCAGGGTAGCCTGGACACCATTTCTGTGAACCAGGATTGATCACATAGGTCTGCCATTAATACTGCTCTGCTTCTCCAATTTGAGGCCTACTGACTGTCAGGTATAGTTTCTTCATGTGATTTGGAGTCATGAGAAAACCCAATCATCTCTACAGGGCATGAAAGAACTCATTTGTCCCAAAGGATCCCTATTCTCACTTGATGGAGGTCAGGAACCTAAAAGAGGAAGGTGAGAAACTTCATACACCATGACTGATCTTTTTTGCATTTTGGTTTTGGATGCACACATTGGATTTTTCTTTAGATCCAACTGGTGCTGAGAATCTAAGCCACTACCTCACACAGGGCAAAGAGGCAGATTCAGACACATCCCTTTCCAAAGCATTTAAGCAAAGAGCCACAGGTGATGCCCATTTATTACCATTTGAAAACAGTTTTCTTCAGGATTCACAAAGGGCTGGCCTGAGGCAAAGACCTTCCTGACATTCATGGCAACAGGCAAATAGGTTAGCAAAAGGCCCAAAGCAGGGTTTCTCCACTGAGACTTTCCTGGTCACACTGATATCTGAGTTTTCTGAGATGCTCGCATTCCCTTCAGCTATCCAGTACATGGCCATGTCACAGAGCTTGGAGGTCGTACATATCGTGGACACAAAACCATGAGCCTATTCTGGAGAGTGGCCAGAATTCAGGAAGAAAACAGGAGCTTAGGAAGATAGTAGGTGTTGTTAACTAGATTTATAACACTTACCCTATATCATGCAAAAGGCAAGTCCAAATATACACCATGCCTCCTCTGAACTGCTTGTATTTCTATTCTGTTTGGGTTATTTTTCTCCATCATATTAGGATTAGTTGTCAGAGTGTAGTAGGGTATGGGTTAGTGTCAGTTGTCCCGGCCGGCGGGACACATCAACGTGGGCAAGAAACTTAGTTGCGGAGGAATGAAGGGACAAGAGACACGAGAGATTACAGCAAGACTGGAGTTCTGATCATGCTGCAAACTTTTATTGTTCTCACATGGAAATTTATATGCTGTGGACGGGAAAGCTCTCTTATCGGCAGTTGCTGGATGTCTTCAGAAAGTGAGATAACCTCAGGATGTTGCCGGAAGACAGATGGCTGCAGGATGTCTCAGGGAGATAGATGGCTGCGGGATGTCTCCCAGGCAGGATATCTCCCAGGGGGCTGTTTCTTTTCAGTGTCAGGCTATACTTTGAAGGAGAACTTCCTTCTAGCCCCTGACCTCTCCCCCTTTCTTATATAAAATATTTGACCATACCTTACCGGCCAATGTTTTAGGGGGTGATAGAGGCTCTGTTTCTCTAGCAGGCCTTTGAATATCTCCTGATTCGAGAGAGCATGTTTACAAGATTTCGTGGTGGCCTTGGCATATTTTTGGAGGAGACGGCTTTAAAAGGGAAGCATGCCGACCGCCATGCACCAGAGCGTGTCACTAAGAGGTCTTCTGTTTTGGTATCCGTGGATCCATCCTCCTGCAGTCCATCCTGCATCCTCCGTTATTATGGTCTAACGTCCTCACTCCATGGGTGCATCCCCCCCCCAAAGTGAAGGGGCCCATGGAGGACGAACCCTTATGGCAATGGCAGAAGATGGTTGGTCAGAGCTGTTACTTATAGTTTAATGTAAGAAAGAGAGATCTGTGGGGATGTAAACTTAAGAAATAAGCCTGGGAGAAGGGTAGAACATCCTTTTAAATGTTGGCAGCATGGTCTTCCATCTCCAGGTGATGATAGTGGACCTGTATGGGCTTAGAGGCCAAAATATTAATCTGTTCTATAATAAATTGTACAAGCCTGTTTATAATGCAGGGTCCTATGGACACCATTAAAAGTAAACCAAACAAAGGGCCTAATAGGGGAAGAAGGTAGGGTAGAAATCCATTAAACCCAGTCCAGAGGGGATTTTCAAAAAGTTCCCTTAGTCTCTTTTCTAGATCTTCTTGAAGCTGCTTAATTTTAGTGCGTACTATGACTGATTTATTGGCATTAAAGCAGCATCGTGCCCCTAAGGCCAAGCAAATACCTCCCTGGTTAGCTGTCAGTAAATCTAAGCCTTCTCTGTTTTGAAGGAACACTTCTGCCAGGGAGTCTACTAGGTTCTGCAAATCTTTAATGGTTCCCGATAGAGTTTTTACATCATTTATAAGTTGTTGAGACAGGCGACGCTAAGAGTGTATAGCCATGCCTAAGCCAGCTGTACCTGTGTTCACAGCAGCTGTTATTCCAAGGCTGGCAAAGAGTGGTAAGGCCTGTATTGCCCGCCTGTGTCTTTTGACTAAGGTGTCTAGACTAGGAATGCATAGAGTTTTGTCTCCTTGGACAATAGTTATATCAGGGAGTAATAAGGCAAGAACACAGCCAACGGTCCAATTCGATGGAAGCCTCAGGAAGGCCGAGTTTCCTCCACACATAAAAACTGTGCCATTGGAGGGACAAAGAGATGGGGTGGGTGAGGAATAGTTTTGTACTGTTGAGCAATTTCCAAAGGAAGGAACACCAACATCAATATCATAGGTATTATTTTGCATCGCGCCTAAAAGACATATTGTAAAAGTGCCTATAGACTGTACTTTAAAAGGAAATCTGGGTTGCCATGTATTATCATCGTCTATGATAGAATTAATAGGAACTGCAATAGGCATGATTGCCCCTGTTGTCATGGAGAGCCAGCAATCACCAGCAAAGGTGGGGTTGGAATTATTAAGCAAGGAGAAGGTAGTTTCCAAAATAACTAATATATTGTTATCTAAACCGGGGAGCTGGCATTTTCTCTATATTAAGAGATGATATGTGAGCTCAGGGCTTTGGGGTTTCAAAAGTTTGATTATCTGAGGATGCTTGACAGCATAAGGGAATCCTCCACCATCAGCGACCCCTGTAGGTGCCTTAATGGGGCAGAAGGGGGGTTTACCAACAGGGCCTTGGCACCCAGCTGACTGTAGCTTGGTGTATTTGCCTTCTCCTCCCCGGTCAAAAAGAACGGGGGTATAATGAATAGTGGTCCCTCCTGCTGCATGAGTTTTATTTAGGGAGGCTTCAAAAAATTGTTCTCCCTTCTTGTTGACACAAATTGAGGCCGACGCATAACAAGTGGCATGGATCTCTTGGGTATGCGTTCAAGTTGCAGAACAATTTTAGAGAGCATTACTTGTACTAGGGGGAATAATCTTTGGCTTGTTAACACATACCAATTTAGGCTGATGAACTCCTCTGAGTTTATGGTCAACCTCGGCCCGGAGGTAAGCCACCTTAGTCACGCAGTCAGCAGTCTGGGTCAAACTAGTGGGAGCCTGAGTCCAAGATCCTCCCTTGCGTTCACAGGGAGGGCCAAAAAGGTACTCCATGATGTTGGAAGGTGGAGGGCCAAAGCCTCCGTGTACAATCCTGTTCAGCAGAAGTGCCTTAAGTAGGATCCTCACACAGATTGTTGGCTGCATCTGAAAAAGAGGAAAATTTGTCCTCAGGGTGAGGGCCTCCATCCCTGTGTTGAGGTAAGCCATTAACCTGTTTAACCAGGCGTTCTGGTAACCATCTTTGGGCTGCTTGCTCTTGGTCCAAAACACAAGCTGAGCCTCGTCCACAGATGAGGACAGGACCTGGGCCTTTCCATTTATTTGTAAGGGGATTGTGCCACATAACAGGTGGGCGAACAGAATTGGACGAGGATTGCCAGTGTCAGTCTGCAGCCGAATGGCCTTCATTGTCTAGGGAAAGAAAAATAAGGGCAAATAATGCATGATTAAGGCGATGCCTGTGAGTGGTAAATACAAGTGCAGAAGCATTAAAGCGGGTTAGCCAAGTCTTTAGGTAAGGTGGGCACGTTCCACAATGCCTGAGGCTTGTATGGAATTCCAGTAGTATGACAAATTTGCGAGGAAGCACAAAACTGTTTAAACTTGGCACTGGTATATGCAGGAGAATTATCTTTTTTTTTAATATGTATTGGTTTACCCATTACGGAAAACACTGAAACAAGATGAGAAAGGACATCTTTGATAGCCTCTCCAGAATGTGGTGATGCAAAAATAAGGCCGCTGAAGGTATCTACAGAAACGTGTATATATTTGGTTTTTCCAAATTCAGAAAAATGAGTAACATCCATTTGCCAAAACTGATTGGACAGTAATCTTCGGGGGTTAACTCCCAAGTGTTGAATGGGGAGGGAGACAGGGCAACCAGGGCATGCTTTTACTATTTCTCGTGCCTGTTGCCTGGTAATTTTACATAGTTATCGAAGGTTCTGGGAATTTAGATGGTGAAGATTGTGTAAATCCGTGGCCTTTTGAATGGAGCCAACAAAAATTGAAAAGATGAAACGAGTTGCTGCATCAGCTTTGGCATTACCTTGTGTTAGAGGGCTGGGAAGATCAGAGTGTGCCCTGATGTGTCCTAAGAAAAATGGGTGTTGTCTGGCCTGAATTAGCTTCTGAAGCTGGTGAAACCGATGGGCCACATTGGAAGAAGCCTTAATGGTGGGTGAAATCTGAAGCAGGGGCACAGAATGAGCAATGTAGGCACTGTATGTATAAATATTAACAGGATTATCAAGAAATGTTTTAAAAACTTGTGTTATGGCAAACAATTCCACAAACTGTGCTGAATGATAGACAGTATCAAAGGTGTTAGGTTGGTTATTGACAACAAAGACTGCTAGGCCATTACTGGAACCGTCTGTAAAGACAGTAAGGACTTGAGGAATGGGAGCCTTTTGAGTAATTTTGGCAAAAATAAATGGATGTAACTGGACAAAATATAAAAGGGGGTCATTGGGGAGGTGGTTATCAATTGTTCCCAAAAAGCCATTCATTCTCTGTCTGTAGTAAAAATTGGGTTTGGTCTTTAGTATATGAAATTAAAATATTATCATGGTCTTTGCCAAAATGTTGTCGAGATAGCAAATGACATTTAAAAATAATAGAAGCTACCTGAGCAAGAAAAACAGTAATAACCTTGGAGAATGTGGTGGGTAAATGGACCCAAAGCAAAGGCAGCCTTTATTTCTAAAATGTGTATTTCGCTGCCGAAATATTCCTGTGGGTGTATGAGGAGTGTGTAAAATAACCAGAACCAGAGGATGGTTATAAGAATGTTCTGTAAAAAACTGTTTGGCAATGGCTTCTGTGACTTGGTTTAATGCCTGTCATGCCTCGGGAGTAAGCTTTTGAGGGGAGGAGGGGTGGGAATCACCTCTCAAAATATCATTAAGGGACAAAAGTATACAAGTGGGTAATTTTAAATATGTTTTTAGCCATTGAATGTTCCCCAGTAATTTTTGAAAATCATTAAGGGTGTGAAGATGGTCCACCCATAGTTGTATCTTAGGAATTTGGATCTGATTATCTTGAAGTTTAAGGACCAAATAGGTATAACAGTCCTGTGTTTTAATCTTATTAGGAGCTATCTGTAGTCCCAAGGTAGTGAGGATTTTGTAAAGGTCCAAGTAACAATTATTATGGTCATGGTTATTAGGTGCAGCAATTACAAATCATCCATATAATGTAAAATATAAATTTGTGGCCATAGCTCTCTCACAGGGTCTACTGCTTGAGCAACATATTTTTGGCAAAGACTAGGGCTGTTGGCCATACCTTGGGGAAGAACCTTCCATTGAAATCTCTGCATAGAGCCCTGAAAATTAAGGTGAGGGAGACTAAAGGCAAAATAGTGTCTATCCTCAGGATGTAAAGGAATGGTAAAAAAAAAACAATCTTTTAAGTCAATAATCATTTTACAATAGTTTTTGGGAATAGCCACTGGTGTGGGAATGCCTGGCTGTAGTGCTCTTATTCGGCACATAGGTTTATTAATGGCACACAAATATTGTAAAAGGCACCACTTGCCTGATTTTTACTTGATAACAAAAATTGGAGTATTCGATGGTGAGGTTGAGGGCTCTACATGGCCGGCTGCCAGCTGTTCCTGCACTAACATGGAGGCAGCCTCCAAAATTTCTTGGGTACGGGACCATTGATCCAACCACACAAGAGTCTGAGTCTCCCAAATAATTTTATCTCCATGGGGTACAGGAGAGTCAGAGACTGACACTAAAAATCCGAATACCCAAGTCCATATGTATTTCTTTTTTGTATGGGTTTTATTGGCTCAACCAGTCCTTGTCTCAGTCTCCCAAGGCCTATACCAGGGACAAAATAAATACGAAGCATTTGATGAGTCACCATGGAATTGGGACTGGCATGAATGACTTCCATTTGACTCAAAATATCTCGGGCCCATAGGTTAACAGGGAGGTCAGGAACAATGAAAGGAGTGACAATTCCCTTATTACCCTCTTTATCAGTCCAGATAAGAGCCGTAGAGCTGACCAGAGGATTTTTTGACTGTCCTATCCCTTTAAGGTCAGTCAAGGATGGGGTGAGGATCCAAGCTGATGACCAATATTTTTGAGAAATAATTGTGGCATCAGCTCCAGTATCTAGAATTCCTTGGAATTCCTTTCCTTCAATAAGTAAGGAAATGGTGGGTCTATTTTGAGAAACGGGTTGAACCCAATTTACATCAGAGCAGCCCAAGGAGGCAGTTCCCCGCGGTAGGTTTGGGTGGTTAAGTGCCTCCTGGATTCAAGGGAAGGAGTATTAATTGTGCAAGACTTGTTCCTGCTGGGATGGCCAAAACTCCATTAATAGCTGTGGCCAGTATTTTTTTTCTCCAGTGAAGTCATTATAATTAATGCCATGGAAGACCTGAACACCATGTAAGTTAGTAGAGGCTCTTCCAAAAATAAGGGCACAGATATGAGATGGAGGGGGACCCATAATTCCAGTGGGTATTATCTGGGGCCCTTGCATTGAGTCTAATATAGTTTCAGTGGTGGCACAGATGTCCAATCCTGCGCTGCCTGGAGTGGCTAGTTGGAGGGAAGCAATTGTGGAGAAGAATTTTGAGGTAGGTTGGGAGTTTGGAAGGGAAAAAATCTTATTGCCCCTGGTTTTGTCCGGGGGGATGTCGTGGCCCGGGGCTGGCCCCGCAGGGAGTTTCCCAAGAAGCAGGAAAAAATAGGCTGTCTGAGGGCATTTGTCTTAGATCTACACTCACTGGCCCAGTGATGACCTTTACCACATCTAGGGCAAAGGGTAGCTTGGGGCGGTATAGCCCCAGTTGAAGGAGATGCTATTCCTAGGCTTTCTTTGCCTGTCGGACACTTGCGTGCAAAATGGCCAGGTTGTTTACAAGTAAAGCAAGTACGTGAGCCAGGATTGTGAAAGGTCTTGGTAAAGGTGACACCTAGGGCAAGACCCATGGCATGAGCTGCACCTACCCCTGCATAGAGTCTAATAAAGTCAGAAAGTTTCCCTTTATCCTTATGTGGTTGAAGAACATCCTGACATGCCGGGTTGGCGTTTTCAAAGGCAAGATGTTTTACAAAAGAGCTTTTGTTTTCACTTGGTCCAAGCAAGCATTCCACAGCTAGGTTAAGCCTGGGAACAAAGTCGCTATAAGGCTCGTCGGGCCCTTGTCGAATTTTTGCCAGGGAAGTGGTAGCCGAGGCTTTTGAGGGAGGTGTCTCCAAGCATGTAAGCCAGCCATCTGAATCTGCATCAAAAGTCCAGCAGGGAAATGTGCCTGTTTAGTTTTAGTGTCAAAAGGCTCATTGCCCACTAGCTTAACATAAGTCCCGGACTTAGAGGAGGCCTTAGTTAAAATTTTTTGAGCAGTTTCCCGACAGTGCTCTTTGAAATCTGCATTCCATAACAGGAAGTCTCTGGCACTGAGGGTAGCTTGGTCTAAAAATTTCCAATCATTGGGAGTAAGTCATTGTGTGCTGTGGCTTTCTAATAAAGCCAACATGTAGGGTGCAAAGGGGCCATAGTGAGCACAAGCCTTTTTAAGTTTTTCAGGAAAATGCAGGCTTAATTTTTTGTAGACTCTGGGTTCCTGCCTGCCTAGGGCTGAACTCCTCATCCTCTGAGTCCTGATCTCCTTATTCCATTTCTCCGCTTCCTCCTCTTGATCCTCGTCTAAGTCTTTGACCTCAGCCTGGGCAGGCTTATCTATCTGACTGGTGGTGACTGGGAAGGCGAGCACAGGTTGATGGAGTGGCTTCGCCTTTGTATTAGACCACTGTAGGCCAGTTACTTTGACTCCATACCTAAGGCTAATGAACAGAGCTCAGAGTGAAGGGATCTTAATTCTTTTAAAGGTTGGATCTGTTCCTGTCTATGTTGGAAGGATGCTCACAAAGGAGCCAGTTTAGGCAAGGGAAGTGGGAAAAAAATATCTGGGGGGGGGCATTTGTACCCTGAAGGGCCAGAGCACAAAAGGCAGGAGGGATATAGGAGGGGTTGGATGTGTAAGTCCTATAGGCTGTGGCAGGGTCTTGAGAGGTGCAGGGTCTTCTGAATGGTAGCGAGCTGCTTCCTTCTCCAAGGTAGCCTCCTCTACAGGGGTCAATGAGTCTCCGGAATTTAAAACTGGATAAAGGCAGTTGGTAACCATTGGAGCCTTAATCATTAGGGTGGTATTTTGAGGGGGACCAGGAAGGTTCCCATGGTCCTGGGGAGCCTGAGAAGGGTCTATGTCTATACTAACTGATGGGCATGCCGAGGGGATACGAGAAGTATTTGCATAGCCTCTTCCCAAACCTCGACAAGTTTTAAGGTACCATTGTCAAAGGGTGAACTTTTAAGAATTTCATTAATTAAGTTCCAGTAAGAAAAGGTGGGAACAGGCACTATTTCTGGGCCAAAGGATTCATAATAATCTTTTAAACAGTCTCCTACTCCAAGCCATCTTTTACCATCAATGGTCCTTTCAAGAGGAAACCATGGACACTGCTCTCTTATGTATGAAAAAAAAATTAAGTCTTTTTTCTAAACACGCGCCCCCATGTCTGCAAGGACTCCTTGTAGCCTGACAAAAACAAATCATATGACGAAACTGCTTGTCCCAAAGTGGGTCAATCACCGTGCGTCATCCCCACGCTCCTCCTGGATCTGTCTCTCGGTGGTGTCTTCTGCAGTTATTGCAAGCTCCGCTTGACCAAATCTTCCAGGAGGACGGGGTCCCCCTCAATCAAAAGCTCAAGCCCCAGTCGGTGGGCGCCAGATGTCCCAGCCGGCAGGACACATCAACGTGGGCAGCGAACCTAGATAGGGAGGAATGAAGGGACAAGAGACACGAGAGATGACAGCAAGACAGGAGTTCTGATCAAGCTGCAAACTTTTATTGTTCACACAGGGGTATTTGTATGCTGGATGTGGGAAATCTCTCTTATCGGCAGTTCCTAGATGTCTTCACTAGGTGAGATAACCACAGGAAGTTTCAGAAAGACAGATGGCCGCAGGATGTCTCAGGGAGACAGATGGCTACAGGATGTCTCTCAGACAGGATGTCTCCTGGTGGCTGTTTCTTGTAAGTGTCAGGATATTCTTTGAAGGAGAATAGAATTCCTTCTACCTCTGACAGTCAGGGATTCAGTATTTCGAATAGAAAATTGGAAAATGAATCCAATGTTTATGCAAATATGTGCTACCCAAAAGTCTTCCCACTCACATTCAGAACAATGCCTTGACATTACCTTCAGCCCAAGTAAGACACAATAAGAGAAGAAGAGTTAGAAAATCTGTGAATACACATCTGGAATGGAAAATTCTCAGTAGTTAACAACCTTGGAGGTGGTAGAGGTGTTTCGAAAAGTAAGGTACATGGTAAAAACTCCACAAACATGGAGCTCTGTTGGCCTAAAGACTTCTTGAGAAACTGCCTCTGAGGTTGGGCACCTGAAATATATGTTGTTGTCAGGAGTTTTAACTTCCTTTGTAGTGAGACCATCAAATCTGGGTCTGCATCTGTGTGACCTGGAGCACATGGTTTCTTATTTTCCAATAAACATGAGGCAGCAGGGCTGAATTCTCTCTTTGTAGGTAATTTGTTGCCATTTGGGGGCAAAGTGTCTCCCAGTGTGGACTTTGAAGCCATTTGGTCTTCCTCTACTTTTCATGGTGTTTCTTGCAGCTGCATTGGGAGTTTAGTATTTGCTTCACGAAATACGAAGAGGTCAACTAGGACAGAGTGCTGGAGGGAGTTCTGTTACGTGTGTTGGTTAAGGGTCTGCAGGAGAGTGCACCAACCAGGCTTCTATCCCACATAGCTTGCCCCATTGACAATAGCAATCTGATTCTAAACATTGCCCTGAAACCTCTCCGTATAACAAGATGCCTTTACATACAAGGGTATGGGGGCTGCACCATGTCAGTCACAAACCATTTGGAAGCCAATGGCAGATCCACATGACCCCATCACAGATGTTTTAACAAACACCTACACTCCACTGCTCTAGGCCGACTACTCATCGGGCTCCAAATTACTGGCATCTCTGTTCTACATGATTTTCATGAAACCCAGTCAATCAAGGCATTGTCTGGTACACTCATGATCATCTATAAGACATCCAAAGGTTCTCCACTGACACCTGTTCATGGGAATTTCAAAAATTTAATGGTATTTATCTAGCCTTTTTTCAAGGATGAAGTTTGAGGCACTGTGGTGTTTAATTCATTCAGGAACCATGAAATGGAGAGGAAGCTTATTTCAATGAAATCTCTGGAGAATTCTAACAGGCAATGATTCCCAACGACAGGCTAAAAGGTCACATTAAGCCAGGCATTTGAGGTCTACAATGTGTGATCCTTTTGTGCTTTGACTTGCAACTATGGCTGCCAATTCTTTAAAAATAAAATCATGTGATATCCTTCCTGAGATTCCCAGTGCTCTGTGGAAAGCCACCCTGGGCCTTGATCTCAGTTTCCAAGGGCGACTCTCATGCGTGGCCTCCTAAAATCCCAACACAATACATGGCAATACTTCTTTGAGGTCAGTTCCATAACTCAGTTTCTAAGGGGAATCACACCAGTGTTCAAGCCCAGGTGGACCCAGTCATCTCTTCCAACGGCCACAAAAATGACCACAATTAAAACCAAAACACTCCCACATGGCCCTCATCTTCTTCCACATAGACACTAATCATAACCTCAGGCTGTAGGTTTCCATGAGGGCCAAAGCCAAAGACAGTATCCAAAATAAGGTCCCTTTCCCCCATTTGCTTAAAGTCAGTGTGGCAGGGAGACCCTTCATGTGAACCAGAAGTGATGAAAGAGGCCTGCCCTTAATACTGCTCTGATTCTCCAATTTGTGGCCTAATTACTGTGGGGTTTAGATTCCTTATGTTAATTGGGGTCATGAGAAAACCCAAGCACCTATGGCCTAGCCTCTGTAGTGATTTGAAGAACTCATTTGACCCAAAGGATCCCTATTCTCAAAGATGGAGGTCAGGAACTTTACAGAGGAAGGTGAGAGACTTCATCCACAATGACTGCTCTTATGGGTATTTTGGTTTTGGATGCACACATGGGATTTTTTTAGATCCATTAGGTGCTGAGAATCTAAGCCACAACCTCACACAGGGCCAAGAAGCTGATTCAGACACATCCCTTTCCAAAGCAATTAAGCAAAGAGCCAAAGGTGATGCCCATTCATTTCCATTTGAAAACTCTTCAGTCTTCACAAAGGGGTGGCCTGAGGCAAAGACGTTCCTGACATTATGGGCAATAGTACAATAGGTAAGCAAAAGGCCCAAAGCAGGGTTTCTCCACTGAGACTTTCCTGATCACACTGATATCTGAGTTTTCTGAGATGCTCACCATTGCCTTCAGCTATCCAGTACATGGCCATGTCACAGAGCTTAAAGGTGGTACATATCTTGGACACAAAACCATGAGCCTATTCTGGAGTTTGGCCAAAATTCAGAAAGAAAATAGGATCTTAGGAAGATATTAGGAGTGGCCGATCCATATGGCAAGCCGTAGACCATTCATAAATAGGACAGGATGAACGCTGGTAAGATTTCTACTAGATAGGACATATGTATTGATGCGCTCTCTTTTCTAATGTGTACAACCACGGACACAGTGGGATACACAGACATAGAAACACTCGCCTTGTCAAAAGACTTACTAGAAACAATTCACACCAAACCAAACAAAACGACTTTCCTACCTATTCTCAGAACATGAGACAAAACCACAAACCCACACCCACACCCACACCCACACAGACCCCCAAGTAGGTCTGTGAAAATATGGAGTGTCCTTTGACTGGTGGGCCATAATATATTCCCCCATAATGGGCTGTTCTCTCTCAGATCTGGTCTCCGTGTCCAACTCTGTGAAGCTGTTAGGAGCCAGCGGTGAGCCACTACCTTCTTTCTCAGGAAAGGCCCCTCCTCAGACCTTCCTGGCATTAGGCCATCCTCACATCAGTAGGTACCAAGAAAGACTGTCTCTGTCCTTGGAAAATCCAAACAAGTTTGACCACTGGGACATGAACTGGGACTGGCTCTGGGTGCCTGACTTCCTGTATCCCAAGTTCAGAGAGTTCCATCACCAAGGAAGTGAGGTGAGGTCACTTCCTTCAGGAACTAAATGAGGTCACTGCCTTGGCAACAACTTTTTCCTAAAAGTTGCTTCTAAGGGTCCCATGAGATGGAGGATGCACCTACTCGCTCTGACATTTTCACAAGTTAGAATGGTATATCAACCATAGGCACCCGGGAACAGCTCTCCACACAGGCCTGGTTTGGTCCATCTTCTCTACATTAAGATGAAAGAGGCTGATTCAGACACATCCCTTCATCCTGACCAGGTTGTTTACCATGGAAGTTGACTTTTCCTCCCTCAGGTCCTTCATAGCTGCCTACATCTTCTCCATGGATCATTTCTGCATGGACCTTCGAGGTTCTCAGCAGGTGGAAGTTTCCCTACACTCCTGTATTGTATGACCAACTCTGTCCCTGCTTTTCTGTAAAGTTAGATTGAGGGAACAGTGTATGGTTAGTGTAATAACAGGTTCGATTTGGGTTAGGAATCATTCTGCGCGATGAATAATGGTATTGGGAACCTGCGATATTTATTAAATTATATTGGTAAAATATATGTATGAAAACAGAAATCTAGGATTTGAAGCCCAGAAGGGCATTGGGCCCTTGATTGGGATACGTAGTGTTGAATTAGGTTCTGCACAGTTGTCTCAGATAAATCCATTTACAATGGCATAGGACCTTGTACATTGGATGATTGAATGAGGAAGAGAACATCCAGTCAAAAAGGGATAGTCGGTACGATTAGGTAGATAGTCAGTAGGATTAGGAAGAAGAGTGAGTACAGGATTTGGATGGAAATTTCTTTTTTTTTATTGGTTGTTCAAAACCCTACAAAGCTCTTGACATATCATATTTCATACATTAGCATACATTAGCTTCAAGTGAGTTTTGAACTCCCTTTTTTATCCAAGTACAGATTGCAGAATCACATGGGTTACACATCCAAATTTTTACATCATACCATACTAGTAACTATTGTATTCTGCTACCTTTTCTATCCTCTACTATCCCCCCTCCCCTACCCTCCCATCTTCTCTCTCTACCCCTTCTACTGTAATTCATTTCTCACCTTGTTTGTTTTCCCATTCCACTTACAACCTCTTATATGTAATTTAGTATAACAATGAGGATCTCCCTCCGTTTCCATGGAATTCCCCTTTTCTCTCCCTTTCCCTCCCACCTCATGTCTCTGTTTAATGTTAATCATTTCTTCCTGCTCTTCCTCCCTGCTTTATTCTTAGTTGCTCTCATTATATCAAAGAAGACATTTGGTATTTGTTTTTTAGGGATTGGCTAGCTTCACTAAGCATAATCTGCTCTAGTGCCATCCATTTCCCTGCAAATTCCAAGATTTTGTCATTTTTTAGTGCTGCGTAATACTCCATGGTGTATAGATGCCACATTTTTTAATCCATTCATCCATTGAAGGGCATCTGGGTTGGTTCCACAATCTAGCTATTGTAAATTGTGCTGCTATGAACATCGATGTGGCAGTATCCCTGTAATACGCTCTTTTAAGGTCTTCAGGGAATAGTCCGAGAAGGGCAATAGCTGGGTCAAATGGTGGTTCCATTCCCAGCTTTCCCAGGAATCTCCATACTGCTTTCCAAATTGGCTGCACCAATTTGCAGCCCCACCAGCAATGTACAAGAGAACCCTTTTCCCCACATCCTCGCCAGCACTTGTTGTTGTTTGACTTCATAATGGCTGCCAATCTTACTGGAGTGAGATGGTATCTTAGGGTGGTTTTGATTTGCATTTCTCTGTCTGCTAGAGATGATGAGCATTTTTTTCATGTACTTGTTGATTGATTGTATGTCCTCCTCGGAGAAGTTTCTGTTCAGGTCCTTGTCCCATTTGTTGATTGGGTTATTTGTTATCTTATTGTCTAATTTTTTAAGTTCTTTGTATATTCTGGATATTAGGGCTCTATCTGACGTGTGAGGAGTAAATATTTGTTCCCATGATGTAGGCTCCCTATTTACTTCTCTTATTGTTTCTTTTGCTGTGAAAAAACTTTTTAGTTTAAGTAAGTCCCATTTGTTGATTCTTGCTATTAACTCCTGTGCTATGGGTGTCCTATTAAGGAATTTGGAGCCCGACCCCACTATATGTAGATCGTAGCCAACTTTTTCTTCTATCAGACGCAGAGTCTCTGATTTGATATCAAGGTCTTTGATCCATTTTGAGTTAACTTTTGTGCATGGTGAGAGGAGGGGGTTCAGTTTCATTTTGTTGCATATGGATTTCCAGTTTTCCCAACACCATTTGTTGAAGATTCTATCCTTCCTCCATTGCATGCTTTTAGCCCCTTTATCAAATATAAGATAGTTGTAACTTTGTGGATTGTTCTCTGTGTCCTCTATTCTGTACCATTGGTCCACCCGCCTGTTTTGGTACCAGTACCATGCTGTCTTTGTTACTATTGCTCTGTAATATAGTTTGAAATCCGGTATCGCTATACCGCCTGATTCGCACTTTCTGCTTAGAATTGCTTTTGCTATTCGGGGTCTTTTATTTTTCCATATGAATTCCATGATTGCTTTATCTATTTCTACAAGCAATGCCTTTGGGATTTTGATTGGCATTGCATTAAACCTATATAGAACTTTTGGTAATATCGCCATTTTGATGATGTTAGTTCTGCCTATCCATGAACAGGGTATATTTTTCCATCTTCTAAGATCTTCTTCTACTTCTCTCTTTAGGGTTCTGTAGTTTTCATTGTATAAATCTTTCACTTCTTTTGTTAGGTTGATTCCCAAGTATTTTATTTTTTTTGAGGATATTGTGAATGGAGTGGTTTTCCTCATTTCCATTTCAGAAGTTTTGTTGCTGATATACAAGAATGCCTTTGATTTATGCGTGTTGATTTTATATCCTGCTACTTTGCTGAATTCATTTATTAGTTCTAGTAGTTTTTTTGTAGACCCTTTTTGGTCTTCTATGTATAAAATCATGTCATCCGCAAATAATGATAATTTAAGTTCTTCTTTTCCAATTTTTATGCCTTTAATTTCTTTCGTCTGTCTAATTGCTCTGGCCAGTGTTTCGAGAACTATATTGAATAGAAGTGGTGATAGAGGGCATCCCTGTCTTGTTCCAGATTTTAGAGGGAATGCCTTCAATTTTTCACCATTCAGAATGATGCTAGCCTGAGGCTTAGCATAGATAGCTTTTACAATGTCAATGTAATTTCCTGTTATCCCTAGTTTTTCTAATGTTTCGAACATCAACGGATGCTGTACTTGTCAAATGCTTTTTCTGCATCTATCGAGATGATCATATGGTTCTTATCTTTAAGTCTATTGATGTGGTGAATAACATTTATTGATTTCCGTATATTGAACCATCCTTGCATCCCAGGGATGAATTCTACTTGATCATGGAGCACAATTTTTTTGATGTGCCTTTGTATCCGATTCGCCAGAATTTTATTGAGGATTTTTGCATCTAGGTTCATCAGGGTTATTGTTCTGAAGTTTTCTTTCTTTGATGTGTCTTTGTCTGGTTTCGGAATCAACGTGATGTTGGCCTCATAGAATGAATTTGGAAGAGCTCCCTCTTTTTCTATTTTCTGAAATAACTTGAAAAGTATTGGTATTAATTCTTCTTTAAAAGTTTTGTAAAACTCCGCTGTATACCCATCCGGTCCCGGGCTTTTCTTGGTGGGTAGTCTCTTGATTGCTTCTTCAATTTCATCCATTGGTATTGGTCTGTTCAAATTGTGTGTATCCTCCTGACTCAGTCTGGGCAAATCATATGTCTTAAGAAATTTATCGATGTCTTCACTATCTTCTATTTTATTGGAATATAGGTTTTCGAAATAATTTCTAATTGTCTTCTGAATTTCTGTAGCATCTGTTGTGATATTGCCTTTTTCATCCTGTATGTTAGTAATTTGAGTTCTCTCTCCTCTTCGTTAGCATGGCTAAGGGTCTGTCAATCTTGTTTATTTTTTCGAAGAACCAACTTTTAGTTTTGTTGATTTTTTCAATAGTTTCTTTTGTTTCAATTTTGTTGATTTCCGCTCTGATTTTAATTACTTCTTGCCTTCTGCTGCATTTGCTGTTGTTTTGTTCATCCTTTTCTAGGGCTTTGAGATGAAGTGTGAGCTCATTTATTTGTTGGTTTTTCCTTTTTTTGAGGAAAGACCTCCAGGCGATGATGGTTAGGGTAATAACAGGTTCGATTTCGGTTAGGAATCATTCTGCGCGATGAATAATGGTATTGGGAACATGCGATATTTATTAAATTATATTGGTAAAATATATGTATGAAAACAGAAATCTAGGATTTGAAGCCCAGAAGGGCATTAGGCCCTTGATTGGGATACGTAGTGTTGAATTAGGTTCTGCACAGATGTCTCAGATAAATCCATTTACAATGGCATAGGACCTTGTACATTGGATGATTGAATGAGGAAGAGAACATTCAGTCAAAAAGGGATAGTCGGTACGATTAGGTAGATAGTCGGTAGGTTTAGGAAGAAGAGTGAGTACAGGATTTGGACGGAAATTTCTTTAGCAATAGGCTTTCAGTTAGAGAGTGAATGTAAATGTCAGCACATATGAAAATTCAGTCACAATGATGAACTTTGAAAAATATGTAGAAAAGCAGATAATAATAGAGACTTTACAAAATCAGGCAAAGTATAAAGTGAGTGATAGGATTAGACATTTTGTACACTGTTGAGTTTGAATATATAATCTTAAGAAGAAACAAATATGCAGTGACCATTAGGATTGACATTTGAGAGCATTAGGAAACCTGGACATGGATGCTTTTAGTAATCCATGTTCACTTTCATTTTAGGCTTTGGTACAATTATAAGTGTGACCTTTGCATTTTTTGTCCAGAATATTACTGTCATAGAATGTATATGTGGATCAGATGACATGAGCATTTCTTCAAGCATTTCTGGAAGTAATGTTTTCAAGACCTATAAATTACTATTGGGGGTAAAAGAGGTGTACCCTGTGTCCATGAATATAGACATAATGCATGAATAGACCACATTTTGAATAAATAATTTAACTGTTCCCACTTTAAATAATGGATTGAATTAATATATGAAATATTATAAGAAATCTTGTATTGATATAATATCATTCATTCCAACCAGTAATACATCTATATGTAATATTAGGGTTATGATTATCATGAAAGGTGTGTGAGTATTGCTTCAAAAGTGATCATAGAAATCTAAATTAATGTGTTTGGAAAGAAGTCTCATAAAAAGACCAGTCAAGAAACATGGAGGAATACATGTGATCTGAAGAAGAAAATGATTGAAAGTGAAACAAATGCCTATAAACTTGCAAACTTGTGGATGAAATATATATCCCATGATGTGAATAAATTGAAGAAATAGTAATGTACCAGTGTTGAATAAAATGAACATCCAAATACACATCATGTCCCATAGGAATCTACTTGCGTTGATGTTAAACTAGGTCAGTTACTGTAGAAATATTAGGATTTGTATGCACCATTCACTAAAGTTAGTTTTCAGTACTAAGAAACAAATATGTATATCAGGAGAATGAATATTTTGAGAAAACTCTTGAGAAAATTTGATTATAAATCCACATACTTGAATATGAATGAGTTAAGGGAGTGTATAATAAGACACATATTTCATATTTTGAAAAATCTGGAGAATGAATATATATATATATATATATATATATATATATATATATATATATATATACACACACACACACAAACACACACAGACATTAAAAATAGCATAATATATGCTATATGAAATTCACCATGAAATTTATATCATCCAGAGATCCAAAAATATTTATTTTATTTAACATGGATTTATGTATAATGTTGTTCAACTAGGAAGCTCACGCATAGGTTGAATTTTCAGTTCTAAAGCGTTTAGGAGGAGTGATCTCTTAAAATTTGTATCTGCCAAGTCAGCCACTTCACAAAAATGTACGTGTGGTATCAGGTAAGATTCTATAATTGCATGTAAAAATACATGTGCTGAATAGACTACAGAGACAGGGAAACAGGAATTCATATATTTGTTAACTTTAAAACACATGGAGAAATATTTTAACAAATAATTGACTAGATTTATAACTCCTACCCTAAATAATGCAAAAGGCAATTCCACTATACACCATGCCTTCTCTGAACTGCTTGTATTTCTATTTTTTTTGGTTTATTTTTCTCCATCTTATTAGGATTAGTTGTCAGAGTCTAGTAGGGTAAGTGTTAGTGTGAGGTATTCAGTATTTTGAAAGGAAAATTGGAAAATGAATCCAAAGTGTATGTAAATATGTGGTACACAAAAATCTTCCCACTCTCATCCAGAACAATGCCTTGACATTACAATCGCGCAGAGTAAGACACAATTAGAAGAGAAGAGTTAGAAAATCTGTGAATAAATATCTGGAATGGAATATGCTCAGGAGTTCACAACCTTGGAGGAGGTAGAGGAGATTCCAAAAGTAAGCGACAGTGTAATCATTCCAAAAACATGGAGCTCTGCTGGCGTAAAGACTTCTTGAGAAACTGCCTCTGAGGGTGGGCACTTGAAATATATGTTGTTGTCGGGAGCTTCAGCTTCGTTTGTAGTGAGACCATCAAATCAGCGTCTTCATCTATGTGACCTGGAGGACATGGTTTCTTATTTTCCCTGAACATGAGTCAGCAGTGCTGAATACTCTCTTTGTAGGTAAACTGTGGACACGAGGGGCTAAGTGTATCCACATGGGCCTGTGAAGCTATTTGGTCATTCTCCACTTTTCGTGGTGTTTCTTGCTGCTGCACTGGGATTTTGGTATTTGCTTCAAGAAATACAAAGAATTCAACTGTTACTCTGTGCGTGAGGGGGTTCTATCACGTGTGGTGGGTCAGGGTCTGCAGGAGAATGCACCTAACAGGCTTATATCCCACATAGTTGCCCCCTTGACCATAGCAACCTGATTCTAAATATTTCCCTAAAACCTCTGCATATAACAAGATGCCTTTACATTGAAGGGACTGCTGGCTGCACCACATCAGTCACAAGCCATTTGGAAGCCAAAGGCAGATCCACATGAACACACCGCAGATGTTTTATCACACACCTGCCCACCAATGCTCTAGGCCCACTCCTCAGCAGGCTCCAACTTCCTGGCATCACTGTTCTGCACAATTTTTATGAAAACCAGTCAATCAAGGCACTGACTGTTATTCTTATGATCGGCCACAGGATATCCAAAGAATCTCCAGTGCCAACTTGTCATGGGAAATTTAAAAATTTCATGATATATTGACCTAGCCATTTTTCAAGGATGAAGTTGGAGGCATTCTGGAACTATTAAATGGTGAGGAAGCTCATTTCAATGAAATATCTGGAGATCTCTCACAGGAAAGACTTCCCAAAGAGTGGCCAAAAGGTCACATGAATCCAGGAACATTGAGGTCTACAATGTGAGGTCCATGTGTGTTTTGACTCTCAACAATGGTTGCCAAGTTTTTCAAACAAAATCATGTGATATCCTGGCTGAGATTTCCAGTGCTCTGTGAATAATTACCCTGGGCCTAGATCTCAGTTTCCAAGGGCGACTCTCATGCGTGGCCTCCTAAAATTCCAACACTATTCATGGCAATACTTCTCTGAGTTCAGTACGAGAACTCAGTCTTTATGCAGAATCCCACCAAAGTTCAAGCCAAGGTGGACCATGTAATCTCTACTAACCGCCACAAAAATGACTACAATTAAAACCAAAACACTCCCACATGGCCCTCATTTTCTTCCATACAGACACTCATCATAACCTCTGGCTGGAGGTTTCCGTGAGGGGTGCAGCCCAAGACAGTGTCCAAAATAAGCTTCCTTGCCCCTCATTTGCCTAAAGTCAGGGTGGCCTGGACACCCTTCCTGTGAACTAAGAGTGATCAAATAGGCCTGCCGTTTATTTTGCTCTGCTTCTTAAATTTGAGGCCTACTGATGGTGGGATTTAGATTCTTCATGTGAATTGGAGTCATGAGAAAACCCAATCACCTATGGGCTAGAATCTGCAGGGTTTTGAAGAACTTATTTGACCCAAAGGAGGCCTATTCTCACTTAATGGAGGTCAGGAACCTTACCACGGAAGGAGAGAGACTTCATCCACAATGATTGCTCTTTTGGACATTTTGGTTTTGGATGCATACATGGGATCTCTCTTTAGATCCATCAGGTGCAGAGAATCTAAGCCACAGAATTACACAAGGCCAAGAGGCTGATTAAGACATATCCCTTTCCAAAGCAATTAAGCAAAGAGCCACAGTTGATGCCCCTTCATTTGCAGTTGAAAACTTTTCTTCAGGCTTCAAAAAGGGTGGCCTGAGGCAAAGACTTTCCTGACATTCAGGGCAACAGAACATTAGGTAAGGAAAAGGCCCAAAGCATGGTTTCTCCACTGAGTCTTTACTGGTCACACTGATATCTGAGTTTTCTGAGATGCTCGCCATGCCCTTCATTTAACCAACACATGGCCGTGTCACAGAGCTTGGAGGTGGTACATATCTTGGACACAAAACCATGAGCCTATTCTGGAGAGTGGCCAGAATTCAGGAAGCAAACAGTAACTTAGGAAGATAGCAGGTGTTGCCGGTCCATAAGGCAAGCCGCAGTCCATTCATAAATTGGGAAGGATGAATGCTGGGAAGCTTTCTACCAGACAAGACTCATCCATTGATGCATTCTCTTTGCTAATGTCTACAACCACTGACACAGTGAGATACACAGACATAGAAACACTCGCCTTTTCATACGACTTTCTGGAAACACCTTACTCCAAACCAAACAAACCGCCTTTCAGACATATTCTCAGAGCATGAGAAAAAAACCACAAACCCACACCCCCAGCCAGATAAGCACCTCCTTCCTCCAAGTAGGTTTGTGACTATCCGGAGTGTCCTCTGACTGATAGGCCATACTATGTTCCCCTGAAATGGCCTCTCCTATCTTACATCTGGTGTTCATGGCCAATTCTGTGAAGTTGTCAGGAGCCAGCAGTTAGCCACTGCCTTCTTTCTCAGGAAAGGCCCCTCTTAAGAGCTTTCCTGTCATTTGTCCATTCTCACATCAGTAGATACCAAGAAAGACTGACTCTGTCCTTGTTATATCAAACAAGTGAGACCACTGGGTCTGGGACTGAGACAGGCTCTAGGTGCCTGGCTTCCTGGATCCCAAGTTCAGAAAGTGCCATGAACAAAAAAGTGAGGTGAGGTAACTTCTTTCAGGAACTGAATGAGGTTACTGCCTTGGCAACCAGTTTGTCCTAACACATGCATCCAAGTGTCCCATGACATGTAGGCTGACCGTATTTCTGTGACACTTTCACAAGTTAGAATGGTATATCAACCATAGGCACCTGGGAACAGCTCTCCACACAGGTCTCATTTGGTCCATCTTCTCTAGATTAAGAAGAGAGAGGCTGATTCAGACAAAAGCCTTCATCCTGACCAGGTTGTTTGGCATGGAAGATGACTTTTGATCTCTCAGGACCTTCATACCTGCCTACATCTTCTCCAGGGATCAATTCTGCATGGAACTTTGAGGTTCTCAGCAGGTGGACAATCCCCTACTTTCCTGTATTGTAAGACCAACTCTGTCCCTGCTCTTTTGTAAATGTAGATTGAGGGAACAGTTTATGGTTAGGGTTAATTACATGTTTGTTTTGGGTTAGGAATCATTTTGCTGGATGAATAATGGTATTGGGAATCTGTGATATATATAAGAACATAGAGTTGAAAAATATGTATGAAAACAGAAATGTAGTAAGATTTAAAGTCCATATTGGCATTGGGCCTTTGATTTGGATACTTAGCTTTGAATTACGTTCTGCAGTGATGTCTCAGATAAATTGATTATCAATGACATAGGACCTTGTACCTTGGATGATAGATTGTAGAAAAGAACATCCACTCAAACAGGGATAGTCCATAGGATTAGGAAGATAGTCGGTAGGTTTTGCAAGAAGTGTGAGTACAGGATATGGACCAAAAGTTCTTTATCAATAGGGTTTCGGTAATAGAATGAATGTCAATGTCAGCACATGTGAAGAGTCAGTCACATAGGTAAACTGGGGAAAATATGTAGGAAAGGAAACATCAATAGAGACAGTAGGAAATCAGGCAAAGTATAAAGTGAGTGATAGGATTAGACATTTTAACAGGGTTGATGTTGACTATATAATCTTCGAAGAAACAAATATGTAGTCACCAATAGGATGGACATTTGAGAGAATTAGGCAACCTAGACATCAATGTTTTTAGTAATCCATGCTCCCATTCAATTTAGGCTTTTGTACAAACATATGTGTGATCTTTGCATTTTGTATCCAAAATAGTACTGTGATAAAATGTATAGGTAGATCAGGTGACATAAGTATTTTTTCCACCATTTCAGGGAGCAATATTTTGAAGATGTATAAATTAGTATTGCGGGTACAAAGAGGTGTACCCTGTGTGTATGAATATAGAGATAATGCATGAATAGATGATACTGTGAATAAATAATATAACTGATTCCACTTTAAATAATGGATTAAATTGATATCTTAAAATTTACAAGAAATCTTATATTGATACACAGTCATTCATTCCTATCAGTTATACATCTAATGGTAATATGAGGGTTATGGTTTGTCATTAAGGGTGTGTGAGTTTTGCTTCAAAAGTGATTATGGAAATCGAAAATAATGTGTTTGTAAAGAAATCTCATGAAGAGACTAGTCAAGAAACATGGAGGAATACGTGTGTTCTGAAGCAGGAAGTAATTGAAAGTGAAACAAATTGATATAAATTAGCGAACTTGTGGATGAAATATATATCCCATGATGTGCATAAACTGAAGAAATAGTAATGTACCAGTGTTGAATACAAATGAACGTCAAAATACATATCATATCCCATAGGAATCTACTTGCATTGATGTTAAACTTGGTCAGTAACTGTAGAAATATTAGGATTTGTATGCATCATTCACTGAAGTTAGTTTTCAGTACTAGGAAACAAATATGTATTTCAGGTGGATGAATATTTCTGAGAATAATCTTGTGAAAAGTTGATAATAAATCCACATACATGAACATGAATAAATTTTGGGAGTGTATAATAAGACACATATATTTCATATTTTCAAAAATCTGGAGAGTGTGTATATATATATATATATATATATATATATATAGATAGATATAGATATAGATATAGATATAGATATAGATATAGATATATATAGATATATAGATATATAGATATATATATAGATACATATATATATACATATGCCTATATATATACACACACACACACTCACACAGACATTAAAAAGTAGCAATATATATGCCAATCGAAATTTATTATGAAATATATATATAATCCACACATCCCAAAATATACGTTTAACTGAACATGGATTTATATATAATTTTGTTCAGCTAGAAAGGTCACCAATAGTTTGAATTTTCAGTTCCAACAGCATTAAGAGGAGTGATCTCTTCTCACAATTTGCATCTGCCAAGTCAGCAACCTCTCAAGTATATACATGTGATAACAGGTAGGATTCTATATGTGCATATAAAAACACATGTGCTGAATAGGCCACAGAGAAAGGGAGAGAGGACTTCACATATTTGTTAACTTTAAAAACACATGGAGAACTGTTTTAATTAAAAATTGAGTAGATTTATAATTCCTAGCCTATATATTGCAAAAGGCAAGTCCAATTATACAACATGACTCCTCTGAACTGCTTGTATTTCTATTCTGTTTTGGTTATTATTCTCCATCATGTTAGGATTAGTAGTCAGAGTCTAGTGGGGTATGTGTTAGTGTCCAAAATAAGCTCTCTTACCCCTCATTTGCCTAAAGTCATGGGGGCCTGGACACCCTGCATTTGAACCAGGAGTGATAAAATAGGACTGCAGTTAATACTGCTCTGCTTCTCCATTTTGAAGCCTACTGCCTGTCAGGTATAGATTCTTTATGTGATTTGGAATAATGAGAAAACCCAAGCACTTCTTTAGGGCTTTGAAGATTTCATTTGAACCAAATGATCCCTATTCTCACTTGATGTAGGTCAGGAACATAACAAAGGAAGGCAAGACACTTCATCCACCATAACTGATCTTTTTGCCATTTTGGTTTGGATGCACACATGGGATCTTTCTTTAGATCCATCAGGTGCTGAGAATCTAAGCCACAACCTCACACAGGTCCAAGAGGCTGATTAAGACACATCCATTTCCAAAGAAACTAAGCAAAGAGCCACAGGTGATGACCATTCATTTTCATTTGAAAACTGTTTTCTTCAGGCTTCACAAAGGGGTGGCCTGAGGCAAAGACCTTCCTGACATTCAGGGCAACAGAAACATAGGTAAGAGAATGGCCCAAGCAGGGTTTCTCCACTGAGAATTTCCTGGTCACACTGATATCTGAGTTTTCTGAGATGCTCGCCATTCCTTACCGCTATCCAGTACATGGCCATGTAACAGAGCTTGGAGGTGGTACATATCTTGGACACAAAACCATGAGCCTATTCTGCAGAGTTGCCAGAATTCAGGAAGAAAACAGGAACTTAGGAAGATAGTAGGTGTTGTCCCTCCATAAGGCAAGCTGCAGTTCATTCATAAATTGGGCAGGATGAATGCTGGGAAGCTTTCTACAAGACAAGACATATCCATTGATGCATTCTCTTTTCTAATGTCTACAACCACGGACACAGTGGGATACACAGGCATAGAATCACTCACCTTGTCAAAAGACTTACTAGAAACAGTCCATTCCAAACCAAACAAACTGTCTTTCCTACCTATTCTCAGAACATGAGACAAAACCACAAACTGACACTCACACTCACAAAGGCATCTCCTTCCCGCAAGTAGGTCTCTGACTATCTGGAGTGTCCTCTGTCTGTTGGGCCGTATTATGTTCCAATGAAATGTCCTGTCCTGTCTCAGATCTGTCTCCTTTGCAAACTCTGTGAAGTTCTCAGGAGCCAGCGGTGAGCCACTACCTGCTTTCTCAGGAAAGGCCCCTCTTCAGATCTGTCCTGGCATTTGGCAATCCTCACATCAGTAGATACCAAGAAATACTGACTCTGTCCTTGGTACATCCAAACAAGTGAGCCCACTGGGATTGGGACTGGGACTGTCTCTGGCAGCCTGGCATCTTGGATCCCAAGTTCAGAGAGTTACATCACCAAGGAAGTGAGGTAGGTCACTTTCTTCAGGAAATGTATGAGGTCACTACCTTGGCAATCACTTTGTTTTAACATTTGCTTCCAAGGGTCCCATGAGAGAGAGGCTGCCCCTACTTTCGGTGACAAGTTCACAAGATAGAATGGTATAACAAACATAGGCGCCTGGGAACATCTCCCCACACAGGACTGGTTTAGTCCATCTTCTCTACATTTAGATAGAGAGACTGATTCAGACACATCCCTTCATCCTGACAAGGGGGTTTGCCATGCAAGATGACTTTTGCTCTCTCAACTCCTTCATAGCTGCCTACGTCTTCTCCAGGGATCATTTCTGCATGGACCTTTGAGGATCTCAGCAGGTTTAAGAACCCCTACATTCCTGTATTGTAAAAGCAACTCTGTCCCTGCTCTTCTGTAAAGTTTGATTCAGGGAAGAGTGTATGGTTACGGTTAATAAAAGTTCAATTTGGGTTAAGAAACATTCCACGGCATGAATAATGGTATTGGGAACCTGTAATATTTACAAGAATGTAAAAGTGAAATATAAGAATGAAAACAGAAATCTAGGTAAGATTTGAAGCCCAGAAGGGCATTGGGCCCTTGATTGGGATACTTAGCTTTGAATTATGTTCTGCAGAAATGTCTCAGATAAATCAATGTTCAATGGCATAGGACTTTGTACCTTGAATGATGGAATATCAAAGAGAACTTCTATTCAAGAAGGGATAGTCGGTATTATTAGAAAGATAGTCTGTAGGTTTAGAACTAAGAGTGGGTATAGGATTTGGACCAAAAGTTCTTTTGCAATAGGGTTTCTGGTAGAGATTGAATGTAAATGTGAGCACATGTGAAGAGTCAGTCACAATGATAATCTGGGGAAAATATGTAGGAAAGCAGATATCAATAGAGACATTAGGAAATCAGGCAAATGAAAAAGTGAGTGATAAGATTAGACATTTTCAACGGGCTTGAGGTTGAATATATAATCTTAGGAAGAAACAAATATGTAGTCAAGAATAGGATTCACATTTGAGAGCATTAGGCAAACTGGACATGGAAGTTTTTAGTAATCCATGTTCACTTTCCATTTAGGTTTGTTAAAATCATAAGTGTCACCTTTGCGTTTTGTGTCCAGAATATTACTGTGATAAAATGTATATGTAAATCAGGTGACATGTGCATTTCTTCCACCATTTCTGGGAGCAATATTTTGAAGACGTATAAATTAGTATTGGGGGTACAAAGAGGTGTATCCTGTGTCTATGAATATAGAGATAATGCATGAAAAGACCATACTGTGAATAAATAATATAACTGGTTCCACTTTAAATAATGGATTTAATTGATATCTGAAACTAAGTAAGAAATCTTATATTGATATACAATCATTCATTCCAGCTAGTTGTACATCTAATGGAAATACTAGGGTTTGGTTTATCATGACGGGTGTATGAGTTTTGCTTCAAATGTGATAATGGAAATCGAAAATAATGAGTTTGGAAAGAAGTCTCATGAAAAGAGCAGTCAAGAAACAAAGAGAAATACATGTGTTCTGAAGCAGGAAGTGACTGAAAGTGAAACAAATGCGTATAAATTAGCGAACTTGTGGATGAAATATATATCCTATGATGTGCATAAACTGAAGAAATAGTAATGTTCCAGTGTTGAATAAAAATGAATGTCAAAATACACATCATGTCCCATAGGAATCTACTAGCCTTGATATTAAACTGGGTCAGTTACTATAGAAATATTAGATTTTTTTTTGGTGTTATAATAGAATTTATTTTACCACTAGCATGCCACAGAATGTTGAGGAAAGAGCAATGGATTTTTAGTTATCGCACTAATAATCTAACATTTAATGACTCTTTTGGATAGTCTAGAAATTACATAAGGCTATGTAACATAATTTTTTTAATTTAACATTCATAAAAGCTTGGAGTTTTGGTAATATTTCTACTTTTTTATTTTTAATTTTTTCAGTTGTGATTGACCTTCATTTTGTTTATTTGTATGTAATGCTTAGAATAGAACCCAGTGTCCCACACATGCTAGAAAAGCATGTTACCACTGAACCACAAACCCAGCCCCTCCACTTTTATCTTTACATCGAACATGCCTCTCCCTCATCTTTACTCACTTTCTTCCTCATTTTCCCCCTTCTCTCTCTTGCTTTTTCGTTTTCCTTTCATATCTGTTTTTCTCTCATGTCATTACAAACAGTAGTATGCTATGAAATTTAAATTTAAGACTGTTTTTATAGTCATTGTTCTTTTCTTGAGAAAATTTAATAATTATAATCACCTGATATATATATTAAAATAAATTTTTATACATATGTATCTATATTCATGCATATGCATTACATATTATATATATATACATACATATACATTTAAAAGTACTTTGATTAGCCTGTTAAAAATAATATAGACCAAAACTTTCTTAATTCTCAAGCCTTCCAGAATTAACATCTTACAGTGAAAATCAAATAAACATATTTAAATAAACAGGTATCATTCTTTTTATCAATACTGATAATTTAAGGTTTTATATCACATTAAGCTATAATACGGCATATTAAATCTTATGAATTAGAAAAAGTTTTTTGAATAACCTATTATTTAAGGACCATATGCACTGACATTTTAAAGGCTTTCTTGTGATTTCAATTTCTATCAATTGTGTATTAATTGCCAAATGCTTATTTTAGTACTTTTCATATTCATAATTGATATAAAGTCAATTGTTTAATTCTTCTTGTAAATAATTACTTATTACAGTAGGGACATTATTAATAATTCTAAGTCTGTATATGAAAATAGTACAAAGATATTTTCATGCAAAATTAAGAATAATTGTGTGCTCTAAATGTCTGATTGTTGATACATATAACAAAGAGCTTTTGATGAGTCTCTTCCCCAGTAAAACATAAAATGCAAAGATATTGTTGGGTATATATGTGCAAATAAAGATAAAGAAAATACACATTATCAGCTAGAAACTATTAAATAAAAGGTGAAAACAACAATCCAACACATTGTACGAATTTGTCAGATGAGGTAGTATTCTGGAAGAATAGCCTAAGACTAGACCTGGTCCATGACAAAATATTCACGAAAAAAAATGAAATATGAAAAATATAGAAAATGCTATGAATTTTTCATGAAGGTAGGTTAATTATCCTTTAATCTCAATTTATGTGCATTTTCAAAAGCCAATTTCCTGGTAAAATAAATTTGTGATAGTTACAACTAAACGAAACAAAGTTTCTGCTTAGCAAAATGAATGCATCTCAACCCATTTTTAGCTGATTTCTTCCCTCTCAATTTTAAACCGTTATTTATTTATTTATTTCTATTGGTTGTTCCAAACATTACAAAGCTCATGATATATCATCTTTGATACATTTGACTCAAATGAGTTATGAACTCCCATTTTTTCCACAAATATGAATTTCAGAATCACATTGGTTACACATTCACATTTTTGAATAATAGCATATTAGTGACTGTTGTATTCTGCGACCTTTCCTATCCCCCACTATCCCCCCTCCCCTCCCCTCCCATCTTCCCTCTCTACCTCATCTTCTGTTGTTCAATTCTCTCCATTGTTTCCCCCCCATTTCCCCTCAAATCCTCTTATATGTAATTTTGTGTAACATTGAGGGTCTCCTACTATTTCCATATGCTTTCCCTTCTCTCTCCCTTTCTCTCCCCCAACTCGTCTTTGTTTAATGATAAACTTTTCCTCATGCTCTTCCTCGATGTTCTGTTCTTAGTTGCTCTTTTAATATCAAAGAAGACATTTGGCATTTGTTTTTTTAAGGATTGGCTAGCTTCGCCTAGCATAATCTGCTCTAATGCCATCCATTTCCATGCAAATTCTATGATTTTGTCATTTTTTAATGAAGAGTAATACTCCATTTTGTATAAAAGCCACATTTTTTTTATCCATTCATTTATTGAAGGGCATCTAGGTTGGTTCCACAGTCTAGCTATTGTGAATTGTGCAGCTATGATCATTGATGTGGCAGTATCTCTACAGTACGCTCTTTTAAGATCCTCAGGAAATAGTTCGAGAAGGGTGATATCTGGGTCAAATGGTGGATCCATTCCCAGCTTTCCCAGGTATCACCATAGTACTTTCCAAATTGGCCTCACCAATTTGCAGTCCCACCAGCAGTGTACAAGTGTACCCTTTTCCCCACATTCTCACCAACACTTATTTTGTTTGACTTCATAATGGCTGCCAATCTTACTGGAGTGAGATGGTATCATAGGGTGGTTTTGATTTGCATTTCTCTGACTGCTAGAGATAGTGAGCATTTTTTCATGTACTTGTTCATTGATTGAATGTCCTCCTCTGTGAAGTGTCTGTTCAGGTCCTTGGCCCATTTGTTGATTGGGTTATTTGTTATCTTATTGTTTAATTTTTTTGAGTTCTTTGTATATTCTGGATATTAGGGCTCTATCTGAAGTGTGAGGGGTAAAAATTTGTTCCCAGGATGTAGGCTCTCTATTTACCTCTCTTATTGTTTCTCTTGCTGAGAAAAAAAAATTAGTTTAAGTGAGTCTCATTTGTTTATTCTTGTTATTAACTCTTTGGCTATGGGCATCCTATTAAAGAATGTGGAGCCCGACCCCTCAGTATGTAGATCGTAGCCAACTTTTTCTTCTATTAGACGCAGTGTCTCTGATTTGATATCTAGCTCCTGGATCCATTTTGAGTTAACTTTTTGCATGGTGAGAGAAAGGGATTCAGTTTCATTTTGTTGCATATGGATTTCCAATTTTCCCAGCACCATTTGTTGAAGATGCTATCTTTCCTCCATTGCATGTTTTTAGCCCCTTTATCAAATATAAGAAAGTTGTAATTTTGTGGATTGGTTTCTGTGTCCTCTATTCTATACCATTGGTCCAGCTGCCTGTTTTGGTACCAGTACCACGATGTTTTTATTACTATTGCTTTGTAGTACAGTTTGAACTCTTGTATCGCTATACCTCCAGATTCACACTTCCTGCTTAGAATTGCTTTTGGTATTCAGGGTCTTTTGTTTTTCCATATGAATTTCATGATTGCTTTATCATTTCTACAATAAATGCCGTTGGGATTTTTATTGGCACCGATTTAAACCTGTAGAGAACTTTGGGTAATATCAACATTTTGATGATGTTAGTTCTGCCTATCCATGAACAAAGTACATTTTTCCATCTTCTAAGATCTTTTTCTATCTCTCTCTTTAGGGTTCTGTAGTTTTCATTATATAAATCTTTCACCTCTTTCGTTAGGATGATTCCCAAGTATCTTATATTCTTTGTGGATATAGTGAATGGAGTGGTTTTCCTCATTTCAATTTCAGAAGTTTTTCTGCTGATATACAGGAATGCCTTTGATTAATGCGTGTTGACTTTATATCTTGCCACTTTGCTGAATTCATTTATTAACTCTAGCAGTTGTTTGTAGACCCTTTTGAGTCTGTTAAATATATTATCATGTCATCTGAAAATAGCGATAATTTAAGTTCTTCTTTTTCTATTTTCATGTCTTTAATTTCTTTTGTCTGTCTAATTGCTCTGGCTAGTATTTCAAGAACTAAATCGAATAGAAGTGGTGATAGAGGGCATCCCTGTCTTGTTCCAGATTTTAGAGGGAATGCCTTCAGTTTTTCTCCATTTACGATGATGCTAGCCTGAGGTTTAGCATATATAGCTTTTACAATGTTGAGGTAAGTTCCTGTTATCCCTAGTTTTTCTAGTGTTTTGAACATAAAGGGAGGCTGAACTTTGTCGAATGTTTTTTCTGCATCTATCAAGATGATCATATGGTTCTTGTCTTTAAGTCTATTGATGTGGTGAATAGCATTTATGGATTTCCGTATATTGAACTAGCCTTGCATCCCTGGGATGAATCCTACTTGATCATGGTGCACAATTTTTTGATATGCTTTTGTATTACATTCACCAGGATTTTATTGAGAATTTTTGCATCCTAGTTTATTAGAGATATTGGTCTGTAGTTTTGTTTCTTTGAAGTGTTTTTGTCTGGTTTCGGGATCAGGGTGATTTTGGCCTCATAGAATGAATTTGAAAGAGCACCTTCATTTTCTATTTCTTGAAATAGCTTGAAAAGTATTGGTATTAATTCTTCTTTTAAGGTTTTGTAGAGCTCCGCTCTATACCCATCCGCTCCAGGGCTTTTTTTGGTTCGTAGTCTTTTGATGGCTTCTTGTATTTCTTCCTTTGTTATTGGTCTGTTTAAATTGTGTGTGTCTTCCTGACTCAATCTTGGCACATCGTATGACTTAAGAAATTTATTGATATCTTCACTATCTTCTATTTCATTTGAATATAGGGTTTCAAAATACTTTCTAATTATCTTCTGTATTTCTGTAGTGTCTGTTATGATAATGCCTTTTTCATGCCGTATGTTAGTAATTTGAGTTCTCATTCTTCTTCTCTTTGTTAGCATGGCTAAGGGCCTGTCGATCTTATTTATGTTTTCAAAGAACCAACCTTTAGTTTTATCAATTTTTTCAATGTTTTTTTTTTGTTTCAATTTCGTTGATTTCTGCTCTAATTTTAATTATTTCTTGTCTTCTACTACATTTGCTGTTGTTTTTCTTTTCTTTTTCTAGGTTTTTGAAGTGTAGTGTGAGTTCATTTATTTTATTTTATTTTATTTTTTTGAGGAAAGAACTCCAAGAAATGAATTTCCCTCTTAAAACTGCTTTCATTGTGTCCCATAGATTCCAGTATGTTGTGTCTGTATTGTCATTTGTCTATAAGAATTTTTTATATCCTCCTCTATGTCTTCTGTAACCCATTGATCATTCAGTAGAATATTGTTCATTTTTCCATATGATGTAGGATTTTTCCTTCCTTCTTTTATCATTTATTTCCAGTTTCATTCCAATATGATCAGATATGGTGCATGGTATTATCTCCAAGCCTTTATATTTACTAAGGGTTGCCCTATGGCATAATATATGAACTATCTTTGAGTAGGATCCTTGTGTTGCTGAGAAGAACGTGTATCCACTTGAGGATGGTTGATATATTCTATATATGTTGGTTAAGCCTAGGTTATTTATTGTGCTGTTGAATTCCATAGTTTCTTTATTCAGTTTTTGTCTAGAGGATCTTTCTAATGGCGAGATCAGTGTGTTGAAGTCACCCGTAGTTATTGTGTTGTAGTCTATTTGACTCTTGAACTTGAGGAGAGTTTGTTTCATGAGCGTTGCAGCTCAATTGTTTGGTGCATACAAATTGATAATTGTTATGTCTTGTTGGTGGATGGTTCCTTTTAACAGTACATAGTGTCCTTCGTTATCCCTTTTTATTAACGTAGGTTTGAAATTGATTTTATTTGATATGAGTATGGCTACTCCTGCTTGCTTCCGAGGGCCATGTGAGTGGTATGATTTATCCCAACCTTTTACTTTCAGCCTGTGTATGTCTTTACCTATCATATGAGTCTCCTGAAGGCAGCAGACTGTAGGATTTGTTTTTTTGATTCAGGTTACTAACCTATATCTCTTGATTGGTGAGTTTATGCCATTAACATTTAAGGTTACAATTGAAATATGATTTTTACTTTCATTCATGTTTATTTATTTATTTATTTTTAGTTTGGCTAGTTTTTACTTTTTGGTTATTTTTCTCCCCCTTTACTGAGATACCTCCTGCTGCTAGTTTGGGGCACTATTTTTCAATTCCTCTTCTTCTAGTATTTTGCTCAAATGCTTTGCAGTGCTGGTGTTCTTTCTGCAAATTCTTTTAGCTTTTGTTTATCGTGAAAGACACTAATTTCATTGTCAAATCCCAAACTTAATTTTGATGGATACAGTACTCTTGGTTGGAATCCATTATTTTTCAGCGTTTGAAATACATTGTTCCAGGATCTACTCGCTTTCAAAGTTTGTGATGAAAATTCATTCGTTAACCTAATTGGTTTACCCCAGAATGTAATCTGCCTCATTTCTCTTTTAGCTTTTAATATTCTCTCCTTGTTCTGTATGTTAGCTATCTTGATAATTCTATGTCTTGGAGTTGGTCTATTATGGTTTTGAATGTTTGAGGTCATGTAGGCTTCAAGGATTTGGCAATCCATTCCATCTTTTATCTCTGGGAAGTTTTCTAGAATTATTTCATTTAATATGTTGTCCATTCCTTTGGTTTGAATCTCTATGCCTTCTTCTATCCTGATGACTCTCAAATTTGTTTTTTTATGACATCCCATATCTCTTAAATAGATTGCTCATGGGATATAAGCATCTTTTCTGTGTTCACTATATTCTTTTCAAGTTGATAAACTTTGTCTTCATTATCTGATCTTCTGACTTCTACTTAATCTAGTCTATTTACAATATTCTCGTTTGAGTTTTTAATGTGGTTTATATTTTTCTGCATTCCTAGGATTACTGTTTGATTTTTTTAAGAACTCTGTCTTTTGGTAAAGCTCCTTCTTTGCCATTTGAATTTGTTTGTTTAAATCATTTTCAAAATATTCTTTTATTGCTTGGACTTGCTGCCTCATGTCTTCTCTAATATTTCTTTCCATCTGAGTTAGGGATGCATTGAGTTTTTTCCCTATGCCTGTTTCTGATGATTCTAGGTCCTCCTGTAGAATTAAGTTGTCCGGCATTATTTGTACACCTTTTTCCCTTGTTTTTTCATGAAGTTCACATTACTTTCCAGCTCCGTTTGATTGCTGTGTTTCTGCTCTCTTCTATATATTTGTTTTGGTTTTATATATCTCTATTGTAGCTCCTTTGTGTTGGTAGACTGTGCATGCTAAAGTGGATTCCACTGGGAAGGAATTCCGACGGCCGAGCTCCAGTGATGTCACCTCTCTGCTATGGTGGGCCCCAGGCTCTTTGCCCGGGTGTTCGCATGGGGGTGTGGGACTGTACTGTCTCTGTTTGTTTTCAGCTCCTGGTCGCGGGTGTGCAGGCGGTCACAAGCTGTCCAGTCACGCAGTCAGCGGGTGGGCTGTCACCGGCGGTTGTGCGATCTCTAACCACCCATTAGGGCAGGCATATGGCAGGTAATTGGTTGCTGGTGGGCAGGCGGTCTCCAGCCGTCCAGTCGCACCTGTAGCGGGCCGGCTGTTGCCGGCGGGCGAGCGTTCTCCAGGCGCCCTGTCACGCGGGCCTGGCCTCTAGTCCCCTGGTTTCTCCTGCTTGTCCTGGTTTCTCTTGCTACACCAGTTTTCCCCTGAGTAATGCCCTTGGCAGCTCAAACTGTACTCTGGCCTGCCGTTTCTTGGGTGTGGATTGTGTCTATTGGGAACCCCAGCACTCTATTGTTTTTTTTTTTTTTTTCCGTTTGCCCCTTCCCCATCGCTGGCTAGACAGATTTTGTTTTCACCACTGATGGGAGGGGGAGTAGAAGGTCAGGTGCCTCTAGTTTCCCCCCCCATCTTTATTCAGGCTCTCTCTGATAATCCCTCCCCTGGAAAGCTTAGGAAAGATTTTATGCAAATATCCTACTGTATGGGAGATGAGCGGATAACACACAACTGTTTTATTGTTGCAATCTGTCGGAGAGTGGCGGTGGTTACTTCAGCTCTCCAAGATGGTTGCCGTTGGTTTCCTTGGTGGAGTTTCCGTTGTGGGGGATAGAACTGTAGCGCTTCCTTCCCTGACTGAGATCCCGAACTCCGCCTGGGGCTCAGTGGGGGGTCAGCCGGCAGGATTCCACAGAATCTGCAGCAACGTTTCTCCCTGGATGCTAGTCGCTTCTCGGTGGTGCCCCGACGTCTGTAGCCACGGGGCGGGCCGCACGGATCAGTAAGCCCAGATCTCCGGTTGCATATTTGGCTCGCGTTTGAGACTCAATTACCGGACCTCGTTGGTGGAAATCATTCTTTTAGGTTTCGGTGCACACCCATTTTTCTGTAAGATCCTAACAAGGTAGTCTTTTGTCATTCTAACTCATTATTCACCTGCAATGTGGCGTGGTACACTGGGTGTGATGCATTCTATTCGCGGCCAACTTGCAATGTCGAAATATTAGGTTTTGTATGCACCATTTACTGAAGATAGTTTTCAGTACTAGGCAACCAATATGTATTTCAGGTTGATGAATATTTCTGAGAATTATCTTTTGAAAAGTTGATTATAAATCCACATTCATGATATGAATGAATTTGGGGAGTGCACAATAAGGCACATATATTTCATATTTTGAAAAATCTTGAGAGTATATATATATATATATATATATATATATATATATATATACACAGAGAGACATTACAATGTAGCATTATGTATGCCAACCGAAATTTATCGTGAAATACATATCATCCAGAGATCCAAAAATATTAATTTTACTGAACATGGATTTATGTATAATGTTGTTCAAATAGGAGGCTCAGCCATAGGTTGAATTTTCAGTTTCAACAGCATTTAGGAGGAGTGATATCTTCTCACAATTTGTATCTGCCAAGTCAGCCACCTCACAAAAATGTACGTGTGATACTAGGTAGGATTCTATATATGCATATAAAAATACATTTGCTGACTAGGCTACAGAGAAAGGGAGACATAAATTCACATGTTTGTTAACTTTAAAAACACATCGAGAACTATTTCAACAAAAAAATTGACTAGATTTATAACTCCTACCCTATATAATGCAAAAGGCAAGTCCAAGAATACCAAACATGCCTCCTCTTAACTGCTTGTATTTCCATTCTGATTGGGTTATTATTTTCCATGATATTACGATTAGTAGTCAGAGTCTAGTAGGGTAGGGGTTAGTGTCAGGGGTTCAGTATTTCAAATGGAAAATTGGAAAATGAATCCAATGTGTATGCAAATATGTGCTACACAAAAATGTTCCCACTCTCATCAAGAACTATGGCTTGACATTACTTTTGCCCCAAGTAAGACACAATTAGAGGAGAAGTGTTAGAAAATCTGTGAATACATATCTGGAATGGAATATGCTCAGTATTTCACAACACTGGAGGTGGTAGAGGAGTTCCCAAAAGTAAGGGATAGGGTGAACACTCCACAAACATGGAGCTCTGCTGGCCTAAAGACTTCTTGAAGAACTGCCTCTGAGGTTGGGCACCTGAAAAATATGTTGTTTTCTGGAGCTTTAGCTTCATTTGTAGTGAGACCATCAAAGCTGGGTCTACATCTATGTGACCTGGAGGACATGGTTTCTTATTTTCCAGTGAAGATGAGGCAGCAGTGCTGAATTTGCTCTTTGTAGGTAAACTGTGACCACTGGGGACTAAGTGTCTCCCCATGTGGACTGTGAAGCCATTTGGTCATCCTCCAAATTTCATGGTGTTTCTTGCTGCTACACTGGGAGTTTGCTATTTGATTCAAAAATACAAGGAGTTCTAGTGGGTCACAGTGCTGGAGGGAGTTCTGTCACATGTGGTGGGTCAGTTTCTGCAGGAGAATGCACCAAACATACTTCTAGCCCACATATATTGCCCCATTGACCATAGCAACTTGATTCTGAACATTGCCCTGAAATCTCTCAGTATTACAAGATGCCTTTATATAGAAGGGACTGCTTGCTGCACCATGTCAGTCACAAGCCATTTGGAAGCCAATGGAAGATCCACAGGCCCCACCACAGATGTTTTATCATACACCTGAACAACACGGCTCTAGGCCCACTACTCAGCAGGCTCCAACTTATTGGCATCTCTGTTCTACACGATTATCCTGAAACCGAGTCAATCAAAGCACTGTCTGGTATACTCATGATCAGCAACAGGACATCCAAAGGTCCTCCATTGCCACCTGGTCATGGGAATTTCAAAAATTTTATGGTATTTTTGTAGCCATTTTTCAATGATGATGTTGGAGGCACTGTGGGTTAAAATTCACTCCAGAACCATTAAATGTAGAGGAAGCACATTTCAATGAAAGCTTTGGAGAATTCTCACAGGCAAGGCTTCTCAAAAAGTGGCCAAATGGTCACATGAAGCCAGTCCCATTGAGGTCTACAATGAGGTCCATGTGTGTTTCGACTCTCAAATATGGCTGACAAGTCTTTCAGAATAAAATCACGTGATATCTTGGCTGTGATTCCCAGTGCTCTGTTGAAAGCCACCCTGCACATAGATCTCAGTTTTCAAGGGGGACTCTCATGCATGGCCTCCGAAAATCCCAACGCAATTCATGGCAATAATTCTCTGAGTTCAGTTCCAGAACTCAGTCTCTAAGGGGAATCACACCAGAGTTCATGTAAAGGTGGACCCAGTCATCTCTTCCAAACACCAAACAAATGGCCACAATTAAAACCAAAACACTCCCACATGGCCCTCATGATCTTTCATATAGACACTCATCATAACCTCTGGCTGGATGTTTCCATGAGGGGCGAAACACAAGACAGTCTCCAAAATAATCTCCCTTGCCCCTTAATGGCCTAAAATCAGGGTTGCCTGGACACACTTCCTGTGAACTAGGAGTGATCAAATAGGCCTGCTGTTAATACTTCTCTGCTTCTCCAATTTGAGGCCTACTGACTGTGGGGTTTATTTTTTTATGTGAATTGGAGTCATTATAAAACCCAAGCACATATCGGCTAGCTTCTGCAGGGCTTTGAAGAAATCATTTGACCCAAAGGATCCCTATTCTCACTTGATGGAGGTCAGGAACCTAAAAGAGGAAGGGGAGAGACTTCATCCACAATGACTGCTCTTTTGGCCATTTTGGTTTTGAATGCACACATGGGATCATTCTTAAGATACATCAGGTGGTGAGAATCTAAGCCATTGCCTCAAACAGGGCCAAGAGGCTGATTCAGACACATCCCTTTTCAAAGCAATTAAGCAAAGAGCCACAGGTGATGCCCATTCATTTCCATTTGAAACCTGTTTTCTTCAGGCTTCACAAAGGGGTGGCCTAAAACAAAGACCTTCCTGACATTCAGGGCAACAGAACAATAGGTAAGCAAAGCAGGGTTTCTCCACTGAGACTTTATTGGTCACACTGATATCTGAGTTTTCTGAGATGCTCGCCATTCCCTTCAGTTATCCAGTACATGGCCATGTAACAGGGTTTGGAAATGGTACATATATTGGACACAAAACCATGAGCCTATTCTGTAGAGTGGCCAGAATTCAGGAAGAACGCACGAACTTTGGAAGATAGCGCGTGTTGCCCATCGATAAGGCAAGCCAAAATCCATTCATCAATTTGGCAGAATAAATGATGGGAAGCTTTCTACTAGACAGGACACATCAATTGATGCATTATCTTTTCTAATGTCTATAACCATGGACACAGTGGGATACACAGACATAGAAACACTCGCGTTGTCAAATGACTTACTAGAAACAGTTCACTCAAAACCAAACAAACCGCCTTTTCTATCTATTCTCAGAACATGAGGCAAATCCACAAACACACAGCGACACCCACAGAGGCACCTCCTTCCCCAAAGTAGGTCTGTGACTATCCAGAGTGTCCTCTGACTGGTGGGTTATAGTATGTTCCCCCGAAATGGCCTGTCCTGTCTCAGATCTGGTCTCTTTAACCAACTCTGTGAAGATGTCAGGAGCCACTGGTGAACCACTATCTGCTTTCTCAGGAAAGGCCCCTCTTTAGAGCTTTTCTGGCTTTTGGCCATTCTCATATCAGTAGGTACCAAGAAAGACTGACTCTGTCCTTGGTATATCCAAACAAGTGAGACCACTGGGACTGGGACTGGGACAGGCTCTGGGTGCCTGTCTTCCTGCATCCCAAGTTCTTAGAGTTCCATCACCAAGGAAGTGAGGTGAGGTCACTTTCTTCAGGAACTGAATGAGGTCACTGCCTTAGCAACAACTTTGTCCTAACAGTTGCTTCCAAGGGTCCCATGAGATGGAGGCTGCCCCTACGTCCTGTGACACTTTCACAAGTTAGAATGTATATCAACCATAGGCACCCGGGACCAGCTCTCCAAACAGGACTGTTTGAGTCCATATTCTAATGGGTGGCACTAGAGCAGATTATGCTTAGTGAATCTAGCCAATCCCTAAAAAACAAATACCAAATGTCTTCTTTGATATAATGAGAGCAACTAAGAATAGAGCAGGGAGGAAGAGCAGGAAGAAAAGATTAACATTAAACAGAGACATGAGGTGGGAGGGAAAGAGAGAGAAAAGGGGAATTGCATGGAAATGGAGGGAGACCCTCATTGTTATACTAAATTACATATTAGAGGTTGTGAATGGAATGGGAAAATAAACAAGGTGAGAAATGAATTACAGTAGATGGGGTGGACAGAGAAGATCCGAGGGGAGGGGAGGGGGGATAGTAGAGGATAGGAACGGTAGCAGAATACAACAATTACTAGTATGGAATTATGTAAAAATGTGGATGTGTAACCGAAGTGATTCTTCAATCTGTATCTGGGGTAAAAATGGGAGTTCATAAATCACTTGAAGCTAATGTATGCTAACGTATGAATATGTTATGTCAAAAGATTTGTAAGGTTTTGAACAACCAATAATAAAAAAAAGAACAGAGAGGCTGATTCAGTAACAACCTTTCATCCTGACCAGGTTGTTTGCCATGGAAGTTGACTTTTGCTCTCTCAGGTCCTTCAGTGGTGCCTATATCTTCTCCAGGGATCACTTCTGCATGAAACTTTGAGTTTTTCAACAGGTGGAATATTCACTACATTCCTCTATTTTAGGACCAACACTGTCCCTGCTCTTCTGTAAAGTTAGATTGAGGGAACAGTGTATCGTTTCGCTTAATAACAGGTTTGATTTGGGTTAGGAATCATTCTGCTTGATGAATAATGGTATTGGGAACCTGTAATATTTATAAGAATATATAGGTGAAATATAAGTATGAAAACAGAAATCTAGGTAAGATTGGAATCCCACTAGGGCATTGCGCTCTTGATTGGGATACTTAGCTTTGATACATGTTCTGCATAGATGTTTCAGATAAATCAATAATCAATGGCATAGGACCTTGTACCTTGGATGATTGAATGTAGAAGTGAGTATCCACTCAAACTGGGATAGTCGGTAGGATTAGGAAGATATTCTGTAGGTTTCAGAAGAAGAGTGAGTACAGGAATTGTAACAAAAGTTCTTTAGCAATAGGGTATCACATAGACAGTGAATGTAAATGTCAGCACATGTGAAGTGTTAGTCAAAATTGTGAACTGGTGAAAATATTTAGGAAAGAAGACATCAATAGAGACATTAGGAAATCAGGGAAAGTATAAAGTGAGTGATAGGATTAGACATTTGCAACAGGGCTGAGGTTGAATATATAGTCTTAGGAAGAAACAAATATGTTGTCATAAATAGGATTGACATTTGAGAGCATTAGGCAACCTGGACATGAATGTTTTTAGTAATCCATGCTCACTTTCCATTTAGGCTTTGGTACAATCATAAGTGTGACCTCTGCTTTTTGTGTCCAGAATATTACTGTGATAAATGCATACGTAGATCAGGTGACATGAGTATTTCTTCCACCATTTCTGGGAGCAACATTTTGAAGACGAATAAATTAGTATTGGGGTTACAAATAGATGTACCCTGTGTCTATGAATGTAGAGATAATGCATGAATAGACCATACTGTGAATAAATAATATAATTGGTTCCAACTTTAAATAAAGGATTGAATTGATATCTGAATATATACAGAAAATCTTATATTGATAAACAATTATTCATTCCAACCAGTAATACATCTAATGGTAATATTAGGGTTATGTTTTATCATGAAGAATGTGTGAGTTTTGCTTCAAAATGATTATGGAAATCAAAAATAATGTGTTTGAAATGAAGTCTCATGAAAAGACCAGTCAAGAAACCTGGAGGAATAAATGTGTTCTGAATCAGTAAATGACTGAAAGTGAATCAAATGCCTATAAATTTGTGAACTTATGGATGAAATATATGTCCTATGATGTTCGTAAACTATAGAAATTCTATTGTACCAGTGTTGAATAAAATGAACTTCAAAATACACATCATGTCCCATAGGAATCTACTTGCATTGATGTTAAACAGGGTCAGTTAATGTAGAAATATTAGGATTGTATGCACCATTCACTGAAGTTAGTTTTCAGTAATAGGAAACAAATATGTATTTCAGGTGGATGAATATTTCTGAGAATAATCTTGTGAAATGTTGATTATAAATCCACATACATGAACATGAATGAATTTAGGTAGTGTATATAAAACACATATATTTTATATTTGGAAAAATTTGGAGATATATATATATATATATATATATATATATATATATATATATATATATTAAAAAACACACAGACAATAAAATGTAGCAATATATATGCTAATCGAAATTCTTCATGAAATGTACATCAGCCACAGATGCAAAAATATTTATTTTACCGAACATCGATTTATGTATAATGTTGTTCTACTTGGAGGCTCACCCATAGGTTGAATTTTCAGTTCCAACAGAGTTTAGGAGGAGTGATCTCTTCTCACAATTTGTATTTGCCAAGTCAGACACCTCAGAAGAATATACGTGTGATACCAGGTAAGATTCTATATGTGCATATAAAAATACATGTGCTTAATTGGCTACAGAGAAAGGGAGACAGGTATTCACATATTTGTTAACTTTAAAAACATGTGGAGAACTATTTCAGTTAAAAATTAGCTAGATTTATAACACCTACCCTATATCATTCAAAAGGCAAGTCCAACTATACACCATGCCTCCTCTGTACTGCTTGTATTTCCATTCTGTTTGGATTATTTTTCTCCATCATATTAGGATTAGTAGTCAGAGTCTAGTAGGTTATGGTTTAGTGTCAGGTGTCCGGGCCGGCTGGACACTTCAACGTGGGCGTTGAACCTTGTTGGGGAGGAATGAAGGGACAAGAGTGATGAGAGAAGACAGCAAGACAACAGTCCTGATCATGCTGAAAACTTTTATAGTTCTCACAGTGTATTTATATGCTGCGGATGAGAAAGCTCTCTTATCGGCAGTTGCTGGATGTCTTCACAGGGTGAGATAACCTCAGGATATTTTAGGAAGACGGATAGCCGCAGGATGTCTCAGGGTGATAGATGGCTGCGGGATGTCTCCCAGGCAGGAAATCTCGCAGGGGTCTATTTCTTGTAAGTGTCAGGCCATTCTTTGAAGGAGAACTTCCTTCTAGCCCCTGACATCTTCCCCCTTTCTTATATTAAATATTTGACCATACCTTACAGGCCAATGTTTTAGGGGGTTACAGAGGCTCTGTTTCTCTAACAGGCCTTAGAATATCTCCTGATCTGATCGAGCATGTTTACTAGGAGATTTCGTGGTGGCCTAGGCATGTTTTTTAAGGAGACGGCTTTGAGGGGGAAGCATGCCAACTGCCATGCACCAGAGCGTGTCACTCAGAAGACTTGGGTTTTGGGAACCATGGATCCATCCTCCTGCAGTCCTTCCTGCACCCTCTGTTATTATGGCCTAACGTCCTCACTCCATGGGTGTGTCCTCTCCCAAACAGAGGGGCCCATGGAGGACGAACCCTTATGGCAAGGGTAGAAGATGGTTGGTCAGAGCTGTTACTTAGAGTTTTATATAAGAAAGCGAGATCTGTGGGCATGTAACCTTAAGAAATAAGCTTGTGAGGAGGCTAGAACATCCTTTTAAATGTTGGCAGCACGGTCTTCCATATCCAGGGGATGATAGTGGACCTGTAGGGGCTTGGAGGCCAAAATATTAATCTGTTCTTTAATAAATTGTAACAGCCTGTTTATAATGCAGGGTCCTAGGGACACCATTAAAAGTAAACCCAACAAAGGGCCTAATAGGGGAAGAAGATAGGGCAGAAATCCATTAAGCCCAGTCCAGAGGGGATTTTCAAATATTTCCCTTCGTCTCTTTTCTAGATCTTCTTGAAGCTGCTTAATTTTAGTGCATACTATGCCAGAATTATTGGCATAAATGCAGCATCGTTCCCCTAAGGCCAAGCAAATACCTCCCTGGTTAGCTGTCAGCAAATTTAAGCCTCGTCTTTTTTGAAGGAACACTTCTGCCAGGGAGTCTATTTGGTCCTGCAAATCTTTAATGGTTCATGATAGAGTTTTTATCAGTTGTTACTGATAGAGTTTATAATTTGTTGAGACAGGCGATGGTAAGAGTGAATAGACGTGCCTAAGCCAGTGTACCTGTGCCCACAGGAACTGTTATTCCAAGGCTGGCAGATTGTTGGCTGCATCTGAAAAAGAAGAAATTTTGTCCTCATGAGGAGTGCCTCTGTCCCTGTTTTGAGGTAAGTCATTAACCTGTTTAACCAGGAGTTCTGGTAACCATCTTGGGGCTGTTTGATCTTGGTCCAAAACATAAGCTGAGCCTCCTCTCCAGATGAGGACAGGATCTGGGCCTTTTTATTTATTTGTAAGGGGATTGTGTCACATAACAGGTGGGCGAACAGAATTGGACGAGGGATGGCAGTGTCTTTCTGCTGCCAAATGGCCTTCATTGTCTAGGGTAAGAAAAATAAGGGCAAATAATGCATTGTTAAGGCGATGCCTGGGTGTGGTAAATACAAGGGAGGAAGCCTTAAGGAGGGTTAGCCAAGTTTTTAAGGTAAGGTGGGCAAGTTCCACAATGCCTTGGCTCTGAGGGTTGTATGGAATTCCAGGAGTATGACAAATTTGCAAGGTAGCACAAAACTGTTTAAACTTGGCAATGGTATATGTAGGATAAATATCTGTTTTAATATATATTGGTTTACCCATAACAGAAAAGGCTGAAACAAGATGAGAAAGGACATTTTTGGTAGCCTCTCCAGAATGTGGTGATGCAAAAATAAAGCCGCTGAAGGTATCTACAGAAATGCGTATATATATTTGGCTATTACAAATTCAAGAAAATGAGTAACATCCATTTGCCAAAACTGATCGGGCAGTAATCCTCGGGGGTTAACACCCAAGTGTTGAATGGGGAGGGAGACAGCGCAACTAGGGCATGCTTTTACTATTTCTCGTGCCTGTTGCCTGGTAATTTTACAAAGTAATCAAAGGCTCTGGAAATTTAAATGGTGTAGATTGTGTAACTCCGTGGCCTTTTGAATGGAGCCAACAAAAATTGGAAAGATGGAACGAGTTGCTGCATCAGCTTGGGCATTACCTTGAATTAGAGGGCTGGAAAGATCAGAGTGTGCCCTTATGTGTCCTAAGAAAAATGGGTGTTGTCTGACCTGAATTAGCTGCTGAAGCTGGTGAAACAGAAAGACCGCATTGTTAGAAGCCTTAATGGGGGGGTGAAATCACCAGCAGGTGCACAGAATGAGCAATGTAGCCACTGTCTTTATAAATATTAACAGGATTATAAAAAATGTTATAAAAACTTGTGTTATGTCAAACAATTCCACAAACTGTGGTGACTGATAGACAGTATCAAAGGTGGTAGGCTGGTTATTGACAACAAAGACCGCTCGGCCATTACAGGAACCATCTGTAAAGACAGTAAGGGCTTGAGGAATGGGAGCATTTTGAGTAATTTCAGGAAAAGTAAATGGATGTAACTGGACAAAATGTAAAGGGGGGTCATTGGGGAGGTGGTGATCAATTGTTCCCAAAAGCCTGATAGGGAAATACCTCATTCATCCCTTGTCTCTAGTAAAAATTGGGTTTGGTCCTTAGTATATGGAATAAAAATATTATCAGGGTCTTTGCCAAAATGTTGTAGAGAAATCAAATGACCTTTAAAAATAATAGAAGCTACCTGAGCAAGATAAACAGTAATAACCTTCGAGGATGTGGTGGGTAAATGGACCCAAAACAAGGGGCAGTCTTTATTATTAAAATGTGGATCTCGCTGCCAAAATATTCCTGTGGGTGTATGAGGAGAGTGTAAAATAACCAGAACCAGAGGAAGGTTATAAGAAATTTGCGTAACAAATTGTTGGGCAATGGCTTCTGTGACTTGGTTTAATGCCTGTTATGCCTTGGGAGTAAGATTTTGAGGGGAGGAGGGGTGGGAATTACCTCTCAAAATATCATTAAGGGACAAAAGTACACAAGTGCATAATTTTAAATATGTTATTAGCCATTGAATATGCCTCAGTAATTTCTGAAAATCTTTAAGGGTGTGAATATGGTCCACACGTAGTTGTATTTTAGAAATTTGGATCTGATTTCTGTAGAATTTTAAGGCCCAAACTTTTATAAGAGTCCTGTGTTTGAACCTTATTAGGAGCTATCTGTAGTCCCAAGGTAGTGAGGATTTTGTAAAAGTCCAAGTAACAATTATTAAGATCATGGGTATTAGGTGCAGCAATTAACAAATCATCCATATAATGTAAAATATAAATTTGTGGCCCTCGCTCTCTCACAGGGTCTACTTCTTGAGCAACGTATTTTTGGCAAAGAGTAGGGATGTTGGCCATACCTTGGGGAAGAACCTTCCATTGAAGTCTCTGCATAGGGCCCTGAATATTAATGCAAGAAAGACTAAAGCCAAAATAGGGTCTATCCACAGGATACAAAGGAATGGTAAAAAAGCAATCTTTTAAGTCCATAACCATTTTACAATAGTTTTTGGAAATAGCCACTGGTTTGGGAATGTCTGGCTGTAGTGCTCCCATCGGGAGTATAACTTTATTAATGGCACACAAATCTTGTAAAAGGCGCCACTTGCCTGATTTTTTCTTGATAACAAAAATAGGAGTGTACGATGGTGAGGTTGAGGGCTCTACATGGCGGGCTGCCAGCTGTTCCTTCACTAACATGGAGGCAGCCTCCAAATTTTCTTGGGTAAGGGGCCACTGATCCACCCACACAAGAGTCTGAGTCTCTCAAATAATTTTATCTCCATGGGAACAGGAGGGTCAGGAACCGACACTAAAAATCCAAATATCCAAGTCCATATGTATTTTTTTTTATTGGTTGTATAGGCTCCACCAGTCCTTGTCTCAGCCTCCCAAGGCCTGTACCAGGGACAAAATTCATACGGAGCATTTGATGAGTCACCATGGAATTGGGACTGGCAAGAATAACTTCTATTTGACTCAAAATATCTCCAGCCCATAGGTAAACAGGGAGGTCAGGAACAACGAAAGAAGTGACAGTTCCCTTATTACCCTCTTTATCAGTCCAGCTAAGAGCAGTAGAGCTGACCAGAGGATTTTTTGACTTTCCTATCCCTTTAAGGTCAGTCAAGGATGGGGTGAGGGGCCAACCTGATCGCCAGTATTTTTGAGAAATAATTGTCGCATCAGCTCCAGTAAGTACAATTGCTTGGTATTCCTTTCCTTCAATAAGTAAGGTAAGGGTGTGTCTAATATGAGAAATGGGATGAACCCAATATACCTCAGAGGAGCCCAAGGAGGCAGTCCCCCACAGTAGGTTTGGGAGGTGGAAATGCCCCTTAATCTAAGGGAAGAAATATTAATTGTGCAAGACTTTTTCCTCCTGGGATGGCCGCAACTCTATTAATAACTGTGGCCATTATTTTTATTTCTCCAGTGAAATCATTATCATTAATGCCAGGGAAGACCTGAACACCTTGTAAGGTAGTAGAGGCTCTTCCAAGAATAAGGGCACACGTATGAGATGGAGGGGCACCCATAATTCCAGTTGGTATTATCTGGGGCCCTTGCATTGAGTCTAATATTGTATCAGTGGTGGCACAGAGGTCCAATCCTGCACTGCCTGGAGTGGGTAGTTGGAGGGAGCTAATTGTGGAGAAGGATTTTGAGGTAGGTTGGGAGTTTGGGAGGGAACAAACCTCATTGCCCCAGGGAGTTTCCTGAGAAGTAGGAAGAAATAGGCTGTCTGAGGGCATTTGTCATTGATCTACACTCACTGGCCCAGTGATGACCTTTACCATATCAAGGACAAAGTGTAGCTGGGGTCGGTTTAGCTCCAGTTTGAGGAGACACTATTCTTACTCTTTGTTTGCCTGTCGGACACCTGCGTGCAAAATGGCCTGGTTGTTTACAAGTAAAGCAAGTACTTGAGCCAGTATTGTAAAAGGCCTTGGTAAATGCGGCACTAATTTGAGACCCATCGCATGGGCTGCACCCACGCCTGCACAGATTCTAATAAAGTCAGAAAGTTTCCCTTTATCCTTATGATGTCGAAGAACATCCTGACATGCCGGGTTGACATTTTCAAAGGCAAGATGTTTTAGAAAGGTGCTTTCGCTTTCGCTTGGTCCAAGCAAGCATTCCACAGCTAGGTAAAGCCGGGGAACAAAGTCGCTATAAGGCTCATCGGGCCCTTGTCGAGTTCTTGCCAGGGAAGTGATAGCCAAGGCCCTTTCAGGGAGGCGTCTCCAAGCAACTAAGCCAGCCATCTAAATCTGCGCAAAAAGTCCAGCAGGGAAACGTGCCCGTTTAGTTTTAGTGTCAAAAGTTGCATTGCCCACTAGCTTAACATAAGTCCAGGATTTAGAGGAGGCCTTTGTTAATTTTTTTTGAGTAGTTTCTGACAGGGCTCTTTGAAATCTGCATTCCATAGCAGGAAGTCTCCGGCACTGAGGGCAGCTAGGTCTAAAATTTTCCAATCATTGGGAGTAAGAAATTGTGTGCTGCAGCTTTCTAATAAAGCCAACGTATAGGGCACAGTGGGGCCATAGTGAGCACAAGCCTTTTTAAGTTTTTCAAGAAAATGGAGGCTAAATTTTTTGTAGACACTCTGGGTTCCTTCCTGCCTAGGGGTGAACTCCTCATCCTCTAAGTCCTGATCTCCTTGATCCATTTCCCCCGCTTCCTCCTCTTTTTCCTCTTCTAAGTCTTTGACCTCAGCCTGGGCAGGCTTATCTATCTGACTGGTGGTGACTGGAAGGCGAGCACAGGCCGATGGAGCGGCTTCGCCTTTGTATTAGACCACTGTGGGCCAGCTTGTGTTGACTCCATTCCTAAGGCTAATGAAGAGAGCTCAGAGTCAAGGGATCTTTATTCTTTTAAAAATTGGATCTGTTCCCGTCCATGTTGGAGAGACTCTCTCAAGGGAGCCAGGTTAGGCAAGGGAAGTGGGGAAAAAATATCTGGGGGGACATTTGGCCCCTGAAGGGCCAGAGCACAAAAGGCAGGAGGGATATAGGAGGGAGGTGAATGTGTAAGTCCTATAGTCTGTGGCAGGGTCCTGAGAGGTGGAGAGTCTTCTGAATGGTAGCAAGCTGCTTCCTTCTCCAAGGTAGCCTCCTCCCCAGGGGTCAATGTTTCTCCGGGATTTAAAACTGCATAAAGGCGGTTGGAAACCATTGGAGCCTTATTCATTAGGGTGGGATTTTGAGGAAGATCAGGAAGGTCCCAAGGTCCTGGGGAGACTAAGAAGGGTCTATGTCTATACTAACTGATGGGCATGCCGAGAAGGGACGAGAGGTCTTTTGCATAGTCTCTTCCCCAATCCTGACAAGTATTAAGGTACCATTGTCAAAGGGTGAACTTTTAAGAATTTCACTAATTTATTTCCAGAAAGAAAAGGTAGGAACAGGCACTTTTTCTGGGCCAAAGGATTCATAATAATCTTTTAAAATGTCTCCTACTCTAAGCCATCTTTTACCATCAATGGTACCTTCAAGGGGAAACCATGGAAAAAATTCTTCGATGTATGAAAAGAAAAATATTAAGTCATTTTTCTTAACACGTGCCCCCCATGTATTTAAGGATTCCTTGTGGCCTGACAAAAACAAATCATGTGACGAAACTGCTTGTCCCATGGTGGGTCACTCACTGTGCGTCATCCCCACTCTCCTCCTGGATCTGTCTCTCAGTGGTGTCTGCTGAGGCAATCGCGAGCTCCACTTGTCCAAATCTTCCAGGAGGACAGGGTTCCCCCTCAGTCAAAGGCTCGAGCCCCAGTCGTTGGGCGCCAGTTGTCCTGGCCTGCAGGACACATCAAAGTGGGTAGCAAACCTAGGTGGGGAGGAATGAAGGGACAAGAGACACGAGAGATGACAGCAAGACAAAAGTTCTGATCAAGCTGCAAACTTTTATTGTTCACACAGAGGAATTTATATGCTGGAGATTTGAAAGCTCTCTTATCAGCAGTTCCTGGATGTCTTCACAAGGTGAGATAACCTCAGAATATTTCAGGAAGACAGATGGCCACAGGATGTCTCAGGAACACAGATGACTACAGGATGTCTCCCAGACAGGATGTCTCCCTGGGGGCTGTTTCTTGTAAGTGTCAGACTATTCTTTGAAGGAGAATTCCTTCTACCCCTTACAGTCAGGGATTCAGTATTTCAAATGGAAAATTGGAGAAAGAATCCAATGTGTATGCAAATATGTGCTACCCAAAAATCTTCCCACTCTCATCCAGAACAATGCCTTGACATTACCTTCACCCCAAGTAAGACACAATTAGAGGAGAAGAGTTAGAAAATCTGTGAATACACATCAAGAATGGAAAATGCTCAGGAGTTCACAACCTTGGAGGTGGTAGAGGAGTTTCCAAATGTAAGGGAGAGGGTAAAACTCCACAAACATGGAGCTCTGCTAGACTAAAGACTTTTTGAGAAACTGCCTCTGAGGTTGGGCACTTGAAATATATGTTGTTGTCAGGAGCTTTAGCTCCCTTTGTAGTGAGACCATCAAGCTGGGTCTGCATGTATGTGACCTGGAGGACATGGTTTCTTATTTTCCAAAGGACATGAGGCAGCAGTGCTGAATTCTCTCTTTGTAGGTAAACTGTTGTCACTGAGTGCTAAGTGTCTTCCAGTTTGGAAGCCATTTGCTCATCCTCCAATTTTGTTGTGTTTCTTGCAGCTGCACTGGGAGTTTGGTATTTGCTTCATGAAATACGAAGAGTTCAACTGGGACACAGTACTGGAGGGAGTTCTGTCACATGTGATGGGTAAGGGTCTGCGGGAGAATGCACCAACCAGGCTTCTATCCCACATAGCTTGCCCCCTTCACCATAGCAATCTGATTCTAAACATTGCACTGAAACCTCTCCATATAACAACGTACCTTTACATACAAGGGCCTGGGGGCTGCACCATGTCAGTCACAAACCATTTGAAAGCCAATGGCAGATCCACATCACCCAACCACAAATGTTTTAACACACACCTTCACACCACTTCTCTAGGCCGACTACTCAGCAGGGTCCAAATTACTGCCATCTCTGTTCTACACCATTTTCCTGAAACCCAATCAAACAGGCACTGTCTGGTATACTCGTGATCATCAATAGAACATCCAAAGATTCTACAGTGCAAAGTGGTCATGGGAATTTCAAAAATTTCATGGTAATTATCAGACATTTTTCAAGGATGAAGTTGGAGGCACTGTGGGTTTCAATTCATTCAGGAACCATTAAATGGAGAGGAAGCTCATTTCATTGAAAATTCTGGAGAATTCTAACAGGCAAGGCTTCCCAAAGACAGGCAAAAAGGTCACATAAAGCCAGGCGTTTGAGGTCTACAATGTGTGGTCCATGTGTGTTTTGACTTGCAACTATGGCTGCCAATTCTTTAAGAATAAAATTATGTGATATTCTTCCTGAGATTCCCAGAGCTCTGTGGAAAGCCACCCTGGGCCTAGATCTCAGTTTCCAAGGGCAACTCTCATGTGTGGCATCCTAAAATCCCAACACAATACATGGCAATACTTATTTGAGGTCCATTCCAAAACTCAGTCTCTAAGGGAATCACACCAGTGTTCGAGACCAGGTGGACCCATCATCTTTTCCAACAGCCACAAAAATGACCACAATTAAAACCAAAACACTTCCACATGGCCCTCATCTTCTTTCATATCGACACTCATCATAACCTCAGGCTGTAGTTTTTCATGAGGGGCACAGCCAAGGACAGTATCCAAAATAAGGTCCCTTGCCCATATTTGCCTAAAGTCAATGTGGCTGGGAAACGCTTCTAGTGAACCAGGAGTGATCAAAGAGGCCTGCCCTTAATACTGCTCTGATTCTCCATTTTGAGGCCTAATGAATGTGGGGTTTAGATTCTTTATGTTAATTGGAGTCATGAGAAACCTATGAACGTATGATCTAGTCTCTGCAGGGCTTTGAAGAACTCATTTGACCCAAAGGATCCCTATTCTCATAGATGGACGTCAGGTACCTTACAGAGGAAGGTGAGAGACTTCATCCACAATGACTGCTCTTTTGGCTCTTTTGGGTTTGGATGCAAACGTGGGATGCTTCTTTAGATCCATCAGGTGCTAAGAATCTAAGCCATAGCCTCACACAGGGCCAAGAGGCTGATTCAGACACATCCCTTTCCAAAGCAATTAAGCCAGGAGCCACAGATGATGCCCATTCATTTCCATTTGAAAACTCTTTTCTTCAGGCTTCCCAAAGGGGTGGCCTGAGGCAAAAAACTTCCTGACATTCAGAGCAACAGAACAATAGGTAATTAAAAGTACCAAAGCAGGGTTTCTTCACTGAGACTTGTCAGAAGCCAGTGGTGAGCCACTATCTGTTTTCTCATACAAGCCCCCTCTTCAGAGCTTTCCTGGCATATGGCCATTCTCACATATGTAGGTACCAAGATAGGCTGACTCTGTCCTTGGTAATTCAAAACTAGTGACACCACTGAGAGTGGGACTGGGACTGGCTCTGTGTGCCTGGCTTCCTGGATGCCAATTTCCATCACCGAGGAAGTGAGGTGAGGTCACTTCCTTCAGGATCTGAATGAGGTCACTGCCTTGGCAACCACTTTGTCCTAACAGTTGCTTCCAAGGGTCCCATGAGATGGAGGCTTCCCCTACTTAATGTGACAATTTCACAAGTTAAAATGGTATATCAACCATTGGCACCCGGGAACAGCTCTCCATACAGGCCTGATTTGGTCCATCTTCTCTACATTAAGAAGAGAGAAGCTGATTAAGACACAACCCTACATCCTGACCAGGTTGTTTGCCATTGAAGATGACTTGTGGTCTCTCAGGTCCTTCATAGCTGCCTACATATTCTCCAGGGATACTTTCAGCATGGACCTTTGAAGTTCTCAGCAGGTAGAGGATCCCTACATTTCAGTATTATAAGACCACCTCTGTCCCTGCTCTTCTGTAAAGTAAGATTGAGGGAACACTGTATGTTTAGGGTTAATAACAGGTTCAATTTGGATTAGGAATCATTTTCTGGATGAATAATGGTATTGGCAACCTGTGAAATTTATAAGAATATAGAGGTGAACTGTGTGTATGTATGAAAATAGAAATCCAAGTAAGATTGGAAGCCCAGAAGTGCATTGGGCCCTTGATTGTGATACTGAGCATTGAATTACATTCTGCACAGATGTCTCAGATAAATTGATATACAATGGCATAGGACATTATACCTTGGATGATTGAATGTAGAAGCGAACATCCGGTCAAAAAGGGATAGTCAGTAGGAATAGGAAGATAGTAGGTAGGTATAGGAAGAAGGGTGAGTGTATGATTTGGAACAAAATTTCTTTAGCAACAGGGTTTCGGATAGAAAATGAATTTAAATGTCAGCACATGTGAAGAGTCTGTCACAATGATGAAGTGGGAAAAATATGTAGGTAAGCAGATATCAATAGAGACATTATGAAATCAGGGTTGAGTTTGAATATGCAATCTTAGGAAGAAACAAATATGTAGTCATCAATAGGATTGACATTTGAGAGCATAAGTAATCTTGGACATGGATGATTTTAGTAATCCATGTTAATTTTCCATTTTGGCTTTGGTACAATCATAAATGTGAACTTTGAATTTAGTGTCCAGAATATTTCTGTGAATAAATGTATATGTAGATCAGGTGACATGAGTATTTCTTCCACCATTTCTGGGAGCAATATTGACTGACTACTTCTGATTGATAGGTACAGATTCTTATATGAATTGGAATCATGAGAAACCCAAGCACCTCTTCAGGGATTGAAGAACTCATATGACCCAAAGGATCCCTATTCTCAATTGATGGAGGTCAGGAATCTAACAGAGGAAGGGAAGATACTTCATCCAAAATGACTGAACTTTTTGCCATTTTGGTTTTGGATGCACAAATGGGATCTTTCTTTAGATCCATCAGGTGCTGAGAATCTAAGTCACAGCCTCACACAGGGCCAAGATGCTGATTCAGACACATCCCTTTCCAAAGAAATTTAGCAAAGAGCCATAGGTGATGCCCATTCATTTCCATTTGAAAACTGTTTTCTTCAGGCTTTACAAAGGGTTAGCCTGAGGTAAAGAACTTCCTGACATTCAGGGCAACAGAAAAATAGGTAAGCAAAAGGCCCAAAGCAGGGTTTCTGCACTGAGACTTTCCTGGTCACACTGTCCCTGCTCTTCTGTAAAGTTAGATTGAGGGAACAGTGTATGGTTAGGGTTAATAACACGTTCGATTTGGGTTAGGAATCATTCTGCAGGATGAATATTCGTACTGGGAATCTGCAATAATTACAAGAATATATAGGTAAAATAAAAGTATGAAAACAGAAATCTAGGCAAGATTTGAAGCTCAGATGGGCATTGGGCCCTTGAGTGGGTTACTTAGCTTTGAATTATGTTCTGCACAGATGTCTCAGATAAATCGATATACAATGACATAGGACCTTGTACCTTGGATGATTGAAAGTTGAAGAGAACATCCAGTCACAAAGGGAAAGTCCGTAGGTTTAGGACGATAGTCTCTAGGTTTAGAAACAACAATGAGTATAGGATTTGGACCAAACGTTCTTTAGCCATTGGTTTTCAATAAGAGAGTGAATGTAAATATCAGCACATGTGAAGAGTCAGACACAATGATGAAATGGGGAAAATATGTAGGAAAGCAGATATCAATAGAGACATTAACAAATCAGGCAATGTATAAAGTGAGGGATAGGATTAGACATTTTCAACAGGGTTGAGTTTGAATATATAATCTTAGAAAGAAACAAATACATAGGATTTATCAATAGGATTTACATTTTAGAGCATTAAGCAACCGGGACATGGATATTTTTAGTAATCCATGCTCACTTTCCTTTTAGGCTTTGCTACAATCATAAGAGTGACTTTTGCTTTCTGTGTCCAGAATATTACTGTGTTAAAATTTATATGTAGATCAGGTGACATGAGCATTTCTTCCACCATTACTGGGAGCAATATTTTGAAGACGTATAAATATTGGGGGAACAAAGTGGAGTACCCTGTGTCAATGGATATAGAAATAATGTATGAATAGACGATACTGTGAATAAATAATATAACTGGTTCCATCTTTAAATAGTGGATTGATTTGATATCTGAAAATATACTGGAAATCTTAAACTGATATTCATACATTCACTACAACCAGGTATACATCTAACGGTAATATTAGGGTTATGGTTTATCATGAAGAGTGTGTGAGTTTTGCTTCAAATATGATTATGAAAATCAAAAATAATGTGTTTGGAAAGAAGTCTCATGACAAGACCAGTCAAGAACACTGGAGGAATATATGTGTTCTGAAGCAGGAGGTGATTGAAATTGAAACAAATGCCTATAAATTTGTGAACTTGTGGATGAAAGATATATCATATGATGTGCATAAACTGAAGAAATAGTAATGTACCACTGTTTAATAAAAATGAACCGCAAAATACACATCATGTCCCATAGGAAAATGCTTGCATTGATGTTGAACTTGGTTTTACTGTAGAAATATTAGGATTTGTGTGCACCATTCACTGAAGTTAGTCTTCAGTACTAGGAAACAAATCTGTATTTAAGGTGGATGAATATTTCTGAGAATAATCTTGTGAAAAGTTGATCATAAATCCACATACATAAATATGAATGATTTTAAGGAGTGTATAATAAGATTCATATATTTCATATTTTGAAAAATTTGGAGAGTATATATATATATATATAAATAAATACACACACACACACACACACACACACACACACAGACAGACATTTAAACTAGCAATATATTTGCCAATTGAAATTCATCATGAAATATGTAACATCCACAGGTGCAAAAATATTGATTTCACTGAAAATGGATCTATATATAATGTTGTTCTAATAACAAGCTCACCCATAGGTTGAATTCTCAATTCCAACAGTGTTTAAGAGGAGTGATCTCTTCTCATAACTTGTACATGCCTAGTCAGCAACCTCACAAAAATGTACGTTTGATAACAGGTAGGATTCTATATGTGCATATAAAAATACATGTGCTGAATAGTCTACAGAGAAAGGAGACACCAATTTGTTGAGAGCCACAGCTTAAGGGGCCCCATCAAACTTCCAGTTACCAGCAACATTCCCCTGCGAGATGATTATTGGCTCACAGCGGCCCCAGCAACATCTAGCTGATTGGCTCCTCTGTGGTGATGCACAATGGAGATGCTCATTGAGCTTTTTCCCCGCTCTTTCCGACTGCCAGCTGATGATTGGCTCACAGCAGCCCCAGCAACATCAAGCTGATTGGCTCCTCTGCGATGATGCACATTGGGCAGTTTCCCTGCCCTTTCAGACCACAGAGCTGCTCATTGTGGGACTTTTTTGGCTCCACCCACCTGACCCAGCCATATGGCCTCAAGAGCAGGAGGATTGTGGGAGGTGGAGAGGCTTGTGGGTGTGACAGAAACTTTGCAAGGAAGCCAGTGGTGGCAGTTGGGCTCTGAGGGTTTTTCCTAAGGAGCTGTTTTGCTTGGCGTGTGTGGTTCTAAAAATAAACTTTGTTTCTTTTGAAAAGTCGCTCTTGAATCGTGCCCAGCCAGACTGCAGCATTTGGTAGCTCGCACGGGGAGCCACTGAGGGTAAGTGATAAGGTAAACTGCTAGCCCCTGAGGGAAGGGCGAGAGGATCGGTAGCCATTTTAAGATTCCTCTTTTGTTTTGCTTCACTTTTGTTGCCTGTCCATGGAGATGAGTGAGATGGATGAAAAACCGCTCACATCTGAGAAAAAAATTATTTACTTCTGAGGAACAGATAGGGAGAAAGGACGGATGCACATGTCAGTAGGATATAAAGGCTATAATGACTTTTTGTTGTTCCCTTTTTATTTTATTCTGTCTCGGGTTTGTTTGGCATCGCTTGTTGGGTTGTATTATAGTAGAAATACAGGATCAGAAATTAGTAAAAAAACAAACTGAAAGAGTGTTAAGTAAATTGTTAGAGGAAGGAGGCACCTCAGTAAAGTCAAGGACAGTCAGGGCATACGTTGATACAATACAAAAATGTAGCCCATGGATTTTTAAGGAGTTGTTAAATATACCATAATGGAACCATCATGGTGAAGATTTAAAAGGGGGGAAAAGAACAGCCCAGGGACTCTGACAGTTGGCACATTGCCATTGAGGACGTTTATATCTGGTTTGCTTAGTCCAAAGACTTCAGATCAGACAAAGATAGAGGAACAAAGCTTAGGTCAGAAAAAGCCATCAGGGGCAAAGTTACAAAAGGAGACTGCTACTAACAACTTTCAATAACTAGAGGGCGTAAGTGTCCAACCAACAGCGCCTCCTCTACAGGAGACTGTTACTAACACCTTTCTATCACCAGAGTATGTAAATGTCCAAATAACAAGGCCACCTCCATATGCTAGGAGGCCCCCAAACCCCCAGTTGATAGTTCGGTTCCTGAGACAGGATCTCAAGTATTAACATGCCCTGTATTTGAGGTAGGAGGGCAGCGAATTCACCATGCTTTAAATTTCAAAATAGTGAAGCAGCTAAAAGGGGCTGTAACAACCTATGGTCCTCAAGTACCCTTCATTGTAAGCTTGGTCGAATCCATTAACAACTTGAATATGATGCCAGTAGATTGGGCTAATATGTGTAAAGCTGTGCTAAATGGAGGTCAATACCTTTTATGGAAGGTTGCCAATGAGGAATTTTGCAAGGAGACGGCTAGGTGAAATGCAGAAGCTGGTTATCCTCAGAGAAATCTAGATATGTTGTTAGGAAAGGGACCTTATGAGGACCAGCAGCAACAAATTGCATATGATCCTGGCGTATACGCACAAATTGCTGCAGAGGCGGTTAGGGCATGGAAGACTTTACAAGGACATGGAGGTTTACAAGGTCAATTATCTAAGGTAATACAAGGAGCTAATGAATCTTACACTGAATTTGTAGATAGGCTTATTCAAACAGCTACCAGAGTTTTGGGGAATACAGAACAAGCAATGCCATTAATAAAAAACTGGCTTATGACCAAGCGAATCGTAGGTGCAGAGATATCACTAGACCATGGAAACATGAAGATTTAAACACATATATTAAATTATGTAAAGACATTAATGAATAAGAGGAAGTCATGGCAGCTGCAGTAAAACAGGCTTTAGATGCCAGAGACATCAATGAACAAGGGCAATTTGTGGCAGCTGCATTAAACAGGCTTTAGATGCAAGGCCAGGAACATGCTACAATTGTGAACAAACAGGACATTTTAAAAGGAATTGCTCCATAGGAAGAGGGTTTAACAAAAATAGGTACCAAAGGAGTAGAATACTGGGTATTTGCCCATGATGCCATAGAGGGAGACATTGGGCTAATGAATGCCGTTCTCAAACCACCATAGAGGGTACTTCATTATCAAAAACGAACAAGGACTAGCTGTTTATCCACGATATCATGGAGAAAGGCACCGGGCTCCATTGCCAAAAAATGGACAGGGGAGCCCAATGCTCTGGGGCCCAAAACCACAAATATACGGAGCACTGGAGGAACCCAGCAACCCCATCAGTGTAGTGCCCAGGACACATTGTGCATCAGACGCCTCATCAGACAAATCAGAGGGAGCGCAGGGTTAGACATCTGCACCTCCGTCAGATCAGTACTAACTGTAGAGATGGGGGTTGAAATCATTCACACATGGTGAAAGGACCTCTTCTCAAAGGAACAGTAGGCTTATTATTGGGACGCAGCTCTTCTAATCTAAAAGGACTTATGATAAGTCCTTGGGTAATTGATCCCAATTATGAAGGTGAAATAAAATTTATAGCCAGTTCTCCAAAGGACATATCAGTAATTTCACCAGGAGATAGAATAGCACAGTTACTAATAATACTCAGTCTGCATGATAAATTTTCCAGTCGTGCTGTAGAAAGAGGTTCCAAGGGATTAGGCTCCACAGGTGTAGATTTGGTTATGCTTTCTTTAAATTTAGATTCTCGCCCCAGGCTAAAACTAAATATTCAAAGACACGAATTCAATGGGCTACTTGATACAGGTGCAGATGTTAGCATTGTCTCTCATCAAGAATGGCCAAAACATTGGCCATTACAACAATACACTCAAACACTTTGAGACCTAGGAGTGGCAACTAATCCCCATAGAAGTGCAATGGTATTGGATTGGAAGGATCCTGAAGAATGTGAAGGAACTATACAGCCATATGTATTGGATAATCTTCCCGTAAATTTATTGGGATGAGATGTCCTAGATCAATTAGGTTTGACATTAACAAATAACATCAATCAAAATGTACACACTATTATGGCTAGAGAAGGTTTTAGGAAAGGAAAAAGATTAGAAAAACAAGAACAAGGTATAGCAGCGCCAATACAAATAGACCAAGCAACAGACAGACATGGGTTGGATTTTCAGAAAGGGCCACTGAGACAATAAAAATTACTTGGAAATCAGAAAGACCAGTATGGCTTCTTCAGTGGACCCTGACTAAAGAAAAGATACAAGCAGCCCAGTTCCTGGTCCAGCAACAATTAGCGGAAGAACATATAAAACCTTCTGTATCTCCCCATTATACTTTCATTTCTGTCATCAAAAAGAAATCTGGTAAATGGAGATTATTGCAAGATTTAAGAGCCATTAATAATGAGATGGTTATTTTGGGACCTGCTCAATCAAGGATTCCTCAATTGTCTGCTTTGCCAAAAACTTGGTATGTTTTTGTTATACATATTAAAGATTGTTTTTTTTTTTCATTTCCAATTCTTCTTGAGGATAGTCCAAGTTTTGCATTTACTATCCCTGCACTGAATCATGAAGGTCCTGATCAGAGGTATGAGTGGAAAGTACTCCCTCAAGGGATGGCTAACAGCCCAACTATTTGTCATATTTATGTTAACAAAGTAATCCAGCCACTTAGAAATCAAAATCCTGAACTACAAATATTTCACAATATGGATGATGTGTTATTAGCACACAAGTTAAAAACCCATTGCTAGAATGTTATGCCACACTTACAAACTTATTAAAAAATTATAATCTAGGGATATCAATTGATAAAATACAATTAAATTTTCCAATTAATTATTTAGAAGTTCTATTATCCTCAACCATGGTCAGTCCACCAAAAATTCAAATACGAGTAGATCAACTCAAATCAATTAATGACTTTCAGAAGTTATTAGGAGACATTAATTGGATAAGGCCTTATCTAGGTATACCAACAGGACAGTTGGGACCTATATTTGATATCCTAAAAGGTCCATCTGATCCAAATTCACCCAGAATGTTTACGCCTGAAGCAATAAAGGCATTAAAAATCATTGAAACATATATGGGAAATATGCATTTGGATAGATTTGATAAAATAATGCCTTTATTATTTATTGTACTACCAACAAAAAATATTCCTACAGGAGTATTTTGGCAAGAAGGTCCATTATTATGGATACATTTATCTTATTCTTCTAACACTATTATTACTAGGTATCCTGAGGCTGAGGGACAATTAATACTCATAGGAATAAAAGCAGCAAAGGGAGTGTTTGGAATTTCTCCCAATAAAATTATTACTCCATACACTATGAATCAAATTGATGAATTAGCTAATGAGTTAAATACTTGGGCAATAATCATGTGTAAATCTAATGTTTTATTTGATAACCACTTACCATCTAATCTTTTATTGTCTTTTGGGTCATTGCATCCTGTAATTTTTCCAAAAATTACAAGAAAACTCCTATCATGAATGCTCCAAATATATTCACTGATGGGTCAAATAATGGTACAGCAGCAATAGTTATACCTGATCAAATTTTTACATTTTTAGCACCCCAAAAATCAGCTCAAAAGGTAGAGCTTAATGCAGTATTATAAGCTTTTGTGATGTTTAAAGATTCTGTGTTTAATTTATTTTCCAATAGTCAGTATATAGTTAATGCTATAGTCTCTCTTGAAGATGCTGGTAGGATTTCCCCTTCCTCTACTGTTTTCTCTTTCCTTTCCAGTATACAAAGTCTAATCTGGAACAGAAAATATCCATTCTTAATAGGACATATCTGGGCACATACAGGATTGCCTGGAGCCCTTAGTTTGGGCAATGATTTAGCAGGTAAAACTACACATGACATACATACATATTTTCTGTACACTAGAAGAAGTTATAAATTTTCATAAAAAGTTCATTATCAATGCTAATACTTTACAAAAGCATTTTAAAATAACTAAGGAACAAGCTAGACAAATAATAAAACAATGTCAAAATTGTGTGACCATTTTACCACATTTTAATCTTAGAGTCAATCGTAGAGGATTGATACCTTACCATATATGGCAGATGGATGTCACACACTTGCCAGAATTTGGAAAATTAAAATATTTGCATGTTACAGTTGATACTTCTTCTGGATTTTTGATGGGCTCCCTTCATGGGGGAAAAAAACTAAAGATGTTATAGCTCATTGCTTACAAAATTTTGCCACTGTGGTCATTCCAAAGCAGTTAAAAACTGATAATGCCCCCGGTTATACTTCTACCTCTTTTAAACCATTTTGCTCATCATTTGGCATTACTCATATATCAGGAAACCCATACAATCCACAGGGACAAGCCATAGTTGAAAGAGCACATCACACTATTAAAATGTACTCATTAAAGTAAGAAGACAGAATTGGGAAGGGATATAAATTCCCCAAAGATAAACTTAAGATAACCCTTTTTACTCTAAACTTTTTAAATTTGGATTTTCAGGACTTAGTGCTGCAGAAAGGCATAAGTGTCCAAAAAATGTGTATAAGCCCGAGGTACTTTGGAAGGATATTCTAACAGGACAATGGAAAGGTCCTGACCCATTAATTTTCTGGAGTTGTAGGTCTGTTTGTGGGTTTCCACAGGAAGAACAGCAGCCGATTTGGATTCCAGAGAGATTAACTAAGATCCCGACCCAGTGATTGCCTGGAGTCGGGGGTCTGTTTATGTGTTTCCACAGGGAGAACAGCAGCTGATTTGGATTCCAGAGAGATTAACTGAAGCGATTTCGATAGACCAAAATAAGATGATTTGGCTCAAATCCATAACAGCTGATATCCAAAACTCCAGTTTGGCTATCCTTACATCTGCGACAGAACAGGGATGCTTTTTTCAATATCTATTTTATTATTGCCCTTTCTCAAATCATGAAGTTCTCTTTTGTTTTTTTGAGCTCATACAGACCTAGGTTAATGTTTTGCTTATCAGTTCTATTTTTTGACTGTAGAGTTTTTAAACATTGCAATGATGATTTCACATGTAAAATGTTATAAGGCCTTTACTATTATATTATGTGTTGTATGTATTTATTATGTGTGCACACTTGTGTTTTGTGTTATATATTTGAATGTGCGTATGTCCATATATCACATATGATGAGTGCTAATGAAATAATATATCCATTTTTTTTATTCACGTGAATTAAATTGTTTAATTTAAATTGGGTAAACAACTGTTCAGGATTGTTTTAATATGTGAAAAAATAGGAGGTTAACAGACGTGTTTGTTTACTTTCACTTTTCCTTTTCATTATATTTAATTATTCTCTTCAAGATAACGTAAATTGTTAAGAAAATTGTTTTCTTTTAGTGCCTTCAGGAATGTTACAGAATTTTTTCTTTAGCCATTATTGCCAGAATTCCTATCTTCATCCCAGTGCCGGTGAAGACAAAGGTAAAATCAATCTACAGATTCTGCAATAGCCATCACTGAACTGCTTGTAGAACTTGCCTGGATTATGTATCACTTGTATGCATTGTGAACTCACTTGTATGCATTGTGAACTATCTGCTGGTGCAGCGAATTGTGGCAGTGTTGGGGTACTTATGCTGATGCTGTCATCAGTGATAGAATTTTTCCAATAGGAGCCATCAATTGACTTGGTGTATCTTCCCTATTCTCACTTGATAGAGGTCAGGAAACTTACAGAGGGAGGCGAAAGACTTCATCAGCAATGACTGCTCTTTTGGCAATTTTGGTTTTGGATGCACACATGGGATTTTTCTTTAGATCTATCAGGTTCTGAGAATCAAAGCCACAACCTCACACAGGGCCAAGAGGCTGATTCAGACACATCCCTTTCCAAAGTAATTAAGCAAAGAGCCACAGGTGATGCCCATTCATTTTAATTTGAAAACTGTTTTCTTCAGGCTCCACAAAGGGGTGGCCTGAGGCAAAGACATTCCTAACATTCAGGGCAAGGGAACCATAGGTAAGCAAATTGCCCAAAGCAGGGTTTCTCCACTGAGACTTTTCTGGTTACACTGATCTCTGAGGTTTCTGAGATGTTTCCATTCCCTTCAGCTATCCATTACATGGCTATGTCACAGAGTTTGGAGGTGGTACATATCTTGGACACAAAACCATGAGCCTATTCTGGAGAGAGGCCAGAAATCAGGAGGTGAACAGGAACTTAGGAAGATAGTAGGTGTTGTCTATCCATAAGGCAAGCCGCAGTCCATTCATAAAAAGGGCAGAATAAATGCCTGGAAGCTTCCTACTAGTCAGGACACCTCCATTGATGTATTCGCTTTTCTAATAACTACAACCACGGACACAGTGGATACACAGACATAGAAAAACTCACCTTCTCAAATGACTTACTAGAAACAGTCGACTCCAAACCAAACAAACAACCTTTGCTACCTATTCTCAGAACATGAGACAAAACCACGAACTCACACCCACACCCACTAAGGCACCTCATTCCCACAACAAGGTCTGTGACTATCCGGAGTGTCCTCTGACTGGTAGACCATACTATGTTCCCCCAAAATGGCCTGTCCTTTATCAGATCAGGTCCCTTTTGCCAACTCTGTTAAGTTGTCAGGAGCCAGCAATGAGCCACTACCTGCTTCCTCAGGAAAGGCCCCTCTTCAGAGTTCTCCTAGCATTTGGTCATCCTCACATCAGGAGGTACCAAGAAAGACTGACTCTGTCCTTGGAAAATTCAAACAAGTGTGCCCACTGGGAATGGGACTGGCACTGGCTCTGGGTGGCTGGCTTCCTGGATCCCAAGTTCAGAGAGTTCCATCACCAAGGAAGTGAGGTAGGTCACTTCCTTCAGGAACTGAATGAGGTCAATACCTTGGCAACCACTTTGTCCTAACAGTTGTTTACAAGGGTCCCATGAGATGGAGGCTGCCCCTACTTTCTCTGACTCAGTCATAAGTTAGAATGGTATATCAACCACAGGCACCATGGAACAGCTCTCCACACAGGCCTGGTTTTGTCCATCTTCTCTACATTAAGAACAGAGCGACTGATTCAGACACAATACTTCATCCTGACCGGTTTTTTTGCCATGGAAGATGATTTTGTGCTCTCAGGTCCTTCATAGCTGCCTAAGTCTTCTCCAGGGATCATTTCTGCATGGACCTTTGAGGATTTCAGCAGGTGGAAGATCCCCTACATACCTGTATTGTAAGACCAACTCTGTCCCTGCTCTACTGTAAAGATAGATTGATGGAACAGTGTATGCTTAGGGTTAATAACAAGTTTGATTTGGCTTAGGAATCATTCTGTGCAATTAATAATGGTTTTGGGAACCTGCGATATTTACAAGAATATATAGGTGAAATATAAGTATGAACACAGAAATCTAGGTAAGATTTGACGCCCAGAAGTGCATTGGGCCCTTGATTGAAATACTCAGCTTTGAATTATATTCTGCACAGATGTCTCAGATAAATTGATATACAATGGCATAGGACCTTGTACCTTGGATGATTGAATGTCAAAAAGAACATCCAGTCAGAAGGATAGTCAGTAGGATTAGGAAGATATTCATAGGTTTAGAAAGCAGAGTGAGTATAGGATTTGAACCAAACGTTCTATAACAGTAGGGTTTCGGGTAGAGAATGAATGTAAATATCAACACATGTGAAGAGCCAGTCACATTGATGAACTCTGGAAAGTATGTAGGAAACCATATATCAATAGAGACATTAGGAAATCAGGCAAAGTATAAAGTACGTGATAGGATCAGGCATTTTCAACAGTGTTGAGGTTGAATATATAATCTTAGGAAGAAACAAATATGTAGTCACCAATAAAATTGACATTTGATAGCATTAGGCAACCTGGACATAGATGTTTTTAGTAATCCATACTCACTTTCCATTTAGACTTCAGTACAAACATAAGTGTGACCTTTGCATTTTGTGAAAGAAGTCTCATGAAAAGACCAGTCATGAAACCCTGTGGAAAACATGTTTTCTGAATTAGGAAGTGATGAAAAGTAAAACAAAATGCCTATAAATTTCTGAACTAGTGAATTAAATATATATCCTATCATGTGCATTAACTGAAGAAAAAGAAATGTACCAGTATTGAATAAAAATGAATGACAAAATACACATCACATCCCATAGGAATCTACTTGCATTGATATAAAACTGTGTCAGTTACTGCAGAAATATTAGGATTTGTATGCACCATTTACTGTTAGTTTTCAGTAATAGGAATCAAATATGTAGTTCAGGTGGATGAATATTTCTCAGAATAATCTTGTGAAAAGTTGATTATTAATCCACATACACGAATATGAATGAATTTACGGAGTGTATAATAAGACACATATATTTCATATTTTGAAAAATCTGTAGAGTGTGTGTGTATATATATATAAACATACACACACACACACACACACACACACACACGCACGCACACAAACAGACATTAAAAAGTAGCAATATATCCCAATTGAAATTCACCACGAAATATATGCCATCCACAGATCCAAATAAATTTGTTTTACTGAACATGGATTCATGTATAATTTTATTGTACTAGGAAGCTCATCAATAGTTTGAATTTTCAGTTTCAACAGCGTTTAGGAGGAGTGATCTCTTCTCACAATTTGTGTCTGCCAAGTCAGCCACCTCACAAGAATGTACGTGTGGTACCAGGTAGGATTCTATATGTGCATATAAAAATACATGTGCTGAATAGGATACAGAGAAAGGTAGACAGGAATTCACATATTTGTTAACTTTAAAAACACATGGAGAACCATTTCAACAAAAAATTGACTAGATTTATAACTCCTACCCTATATAATGCAAATGGCAATTCCAATGATACACCATTCCTCCTCTGAACTGCTTGTATTTCTATTCTGTTTGGGTTAATTTTCTCCATCATATTAGAATTAGTAGTCAGAGTCTAGTTGGCATGGGTTTGTGTCAGGGATTCAGTATTTTGAATGAAAATTTGGAAAATGATTCCAATGTTTATGCAAATATATGCTACAAAAGTATCTTCCCACTCTCATCCATAACAATGCCTTGAGATTACCTTGGCCCCAAGTTAGACACAATTAGAGGAGAAGAGTTAGAAAATCTGTGAATACATATCTGGAATCAAATATGCTCACGAGTTCACAAACTTGGAGGTGGTAGAGGAGATTCCAAAAGTAAGGGACAGGGTAAACACTCCACAAACATGGAGCTCTGCTGGACTAAAGACTTCTTGAGGAACTGCCTCTGAGGTTGGGCACTTGAAATATATGTTGTAGTCAGGAGATTCAGCTTCCTTTGTAGTGAGACCATCAAATCTGGGTATGCTTCTATGTGACCTGGAATACATGATTTCTTATTTTCCAATAAACATGAGGAAGCTGTATTTAATTTTCTGTTTGTAGGTAAACTGTGGCCACTGGGGGCTAATTGTCTACTCTTGTGGACTCTGAAGCCATTTGGTCATCCTCCAGTTTTCCTGGTGTTGCTTGCTGCTGCACTGGGAATTTCGTATTTGCTTCACGAATTACAAGGAATTCACCTGGGAAAAAGTGCTGGAGGGAGTTCTGTCACCTGTGGTGAGTCAGGGTCTGCAGAAGAATGTACCAACCAGGCTTCTATTCCACATAGCTTGCCTCCTTGACCATAGCAACCGGTTTCTGAACATTGGCCTGAAACCTCTCCATATAACAAGATACCTTTACATAGAAGCGTCTGCTGGGTGCATCATGTCAGTCACAAGCCAATTGGAAGCCAATGGCAGATCCACATGGCCCCACCACAGATGTTTTTTTATCACACACCTGCCCATCACTGCACTAGGCCCACTACTCAGCAGGGTCCAACTTCCTGGAATCTCTGTTATACACCATTTTCATGAAACTCAGTCAATCAAGTCACTGTCCTGCATAATCATGTTCAGCAACAGGACAACCAAAGTTTCTCCAGTGCCATCTGGTCATGGGAATTTCAAAAATTTCATGGTATTTATCTAGCAATTTTTCAAGGATGAAGTTGGCAGCATGTGGGTTTCAATTTATTCAGGGACCATTAAATGTTGTGGAAGTTCATTTCAAATGAAGTTCTGGAGAACTCTCACAGGCAAGGTTTCCCAAAGATTGGCCAAAGGGTCACATAAATCCAGGCCCATGGAGGTCTACAATGTAACGTCCATGTGTGTTTTGACTCTCAACTAAGACTGCCAAGTCGTTAAGAATAAAATCATGTGATATCAAGCCTGAGATTCCCAGTGGTCTCTGGAAAGCCACCCTGGGCCTAGATCTCAGTTTCCAAGGGTGACTCTCATGCTTGGCCTTCTGAAATCCCAACTAAATTCATGGCAATACTTCTCTAAGTTCAGTTCCTGTACTCAGTCTCTAAGGGAATCACACCAGAGTTCAAACTCAGGTGGACTCAGTCATCCCTTTAAACTGCCACAAAAATAACCACAATTAATACCAAAACACTCCCACATGGCCCTCACCTTCTTCCATATAGACACTCATCATAACCTCTGACTGTAGATTTCCATGAGGAATGCAGCCCAAGACAGTGTCCAAAATACGCTTTCTTGCCCCTCATTTACCTAAATTCTGAGTGACCTGGACACCCTTCCTGTGAACCAGGAGTGATCAAATAGGCCTGCCGTTAATACTGATCCACTTCTCAAATTTGAGACCTACTGACTGTGGGGTTTAGATTCTTTATGTGAATTGGAGTCATGAGAAAACCCAACCACCTATGTGCTAGCCTCTGCAGGGAATTGAAGAACTCATTTGACCTAAAGGATCCCTATTCTCACTTGATTGATGTCAGAAACCTTACAGAGGAAGGCGAAAGACTTCATCCACAATGACTGCTCTTTTGCTATTTTGGTTTTGGATGCACACATGGGATCTTTCTTTAGATCCATCAGTTGCTGAGAATCTAAGCTACAGCCTAACACAGGGCCAAGACGCTGATTCAGACACATCTCTTTGCAAAGCAATTAAGCAAAGAGCCACAGCTGATGCCCATTCTTTTTTATTTGAAAAAGGTTTTCTTCAGACTTCACAAAGCGTTTTCCTTAGGCAAAGACCTTCCTGACATTCAGGGAAACAGAACAATAGGTAAGCAAAAGGCCGAAAGCAGGGTTTCTCCAATGAGACTTTACAGGTCACACTGGTATGTGAGTTTTCTGAGATGCTCGCCATTCACTTCAGTTATTCAGTACATGGCCATGTCACAGAGCATGGAGGTGGTACATATCTTGGATACAAAACCATAAGCCTATTATGGAGAGTGACCAGATTTCTGGAAGAAAACAGGAACTTAGGAAGATCGTAGGTGTTGCCCATCATTATGGCAAGCCGCATTCTATTTATAAATTGGGCAGCATGAATGCTGGTAAGCTTTCTAAAAGACAAGACACATCCATTGATGCTTTCTCTTTTCTAATATCTAGAATCACGGACACAGTGGGATACAGCGACACAGAAACACTCGCATTGTCAAATGACTTACTAGAAACAATTCCCCCCAAACCAAACAAACCTCATTTCCTACCTCTTCTCAGAACATGAGCCAAAACCACAAACCCACACCCACACCCACAAAGGCACCTCTTTCCTCCAAGTAGGTTGTGACTATTTGGAGTGTCCTCTGACTGTGGGCCATTCTAGGTTCCCCCAAAATGGCCTGTCCTGTCTCAGATTTTGTGTCCTTTGCCAAGTCTCTGAAGTTGTCAGGAGCCAGCAGTGAGCCACTACCTGTTTTCTCAGGAAAGGCCCCTCTTCAGAGTTTTCCTGCCATTTGGCCATCCTAACATCAATAGGTACCAAGAAAGACTGACTCTGTCCTTGGGAAATTCAAAAAGTAAAACCACTGAGACTGGGACTGGGGCTGTCAATGTTTGACTGGCTTCCTGGATGGCAAGTTCACAGAGTTCCATCACCAAGGAAGTGAGGTGAGGTCACTTCCGTCAGGAACTGAATGAGTTCACTGCCTTGGCAACCAATCTGTCCTAAGAGTTGCTTCCAAGCTTCCCATGAGATGGAGGCTGCCCCTGCTTCCTGTGACCCTTTCACAAGTTAGAATGGTATATCACCCATAGGCACCCAGGAGCAGCTCTCCACACAGGTATCATTTGGTCCATCTTCTCTACATTAAGAATGGAGAGGCTGATTCAGACAGAACCCTTTACCCTGACCAGGTTGTTTTCCATGGAAGATGACTTTTGCACTCTCAGGTCCTTCAGAGTTGCCTACATCTTTTCCAGAGATTATATCTGCATGGACCTTTGAGGTTATCAGCAGGTGGAAGATTCCCTATATTCCTGTATTGTAACACCAACTCTGTCCCTGCTCTTCTGTAACGTTAGATTGAGGGAACCATGTATGGTTAGGGTTAATAACATGTTTGATTTGGGTTAGGAATCATTATGCTGAATAAATAATGGTATTGGGAACCTGCAATATGTATAAAAATATATAGGTGAAATATATGTATAAAAACAGAAATCTAAGTAACATTTGAAGCCCAGAAGGGCACTGGGCATTTGATTGGGATACTTAGCTTTGAAAAAATTGATATACAATGGCATAGGAGCTTGTACTTTGGATCATAGAATGTAGAAGAGAACATCCAGTCAAAAAGGATAGTCGGTAGTGAAAGGTTAATAAAATAGGTACTTGTCACTTACTGTTTTTCTGTATGCTTAACAAAACACTGTTGAAATCTTGAGAACTGTTTGCTAATCTTGTTCCCAGAATGTGCTGTCCCCAACTGCCAAAGTGTAGAATGTACTCCCTCACCCGGTTGCATGCAAACCGACCACTCGCCCTGACCCATCAGTATACTTCCCTCCCTGCCCTCTCCAAGGAAAATATATATGTTCTGCTTAAACTGTTCTCAGGGCTCTCTGCTCTATTCAAGTGAGCTCCGAGCCCCAGCATGCTGGACCCAGAATAAACCCTTTGCTGTTGGATAAGACAGTCTGTTAGTGGTCTCTTCCTTCCATGCTCACCCGACCTTTACATATGGAGATTCCACCGAGTTTTGGCAGCGGCGGACAAAAGACCCTAACGGGTTCCTCTTGGGTTAAGTAAGGCGCCTCTTTCTTGTTTCAGTGTTAAGGTTAGTGCTGGGCAAAATGGCTGTCGATGAAGAGCGTGAGTTCTCTCCGATGGTGGCTGACAGACGTGTCACAGAGCCACAGGCCACGTCCCTGGGGAACTTCCCAAAGACTCGGGAAATCGAGGAACAATAGTCTCCTCGACTCAGTAATATTTTGTATCTGATTCGGAATTGCCAGCCGATTGGGTTTTGCTGGCTAGTCAGTCCTGGTCTCAGTTTTGGATGTCCATTGAATGTCTTTATTGTCTTGTCTTGTCTGTGTCGTGTGTCTTGCATTCACTCTTTGTGTATCTTTCATTATGGGACACAGCACTTCAATGCCCCTGTCCCTGACCCTTGATCACTGGACCAAAGTCCGCTTAAGGGCTCAGAATCTTTCTTTTTTAGTTAAACACTGGACCTTTCAGAATCTCTGTGCCTCAGAATGGCCCACCTTTGAATTTGGATGGCCCCTAGAAGGATCTTTCTACTTCCCATTAATTTAAGAAGTCAGAGATATTGTCTTTCACCCGGGCACACATAGCCATCCGGATCAACAGCCATATATCTTAACTTTGCTGGACCTCTGCAAATCTCCTCCTCAATGGGTGAAGCCTTTCTTTGTCCCTTCCCCTGCTCCTACTCCTTCCCCCATGATCTCTCAAACCCTCTGCTCCTCCTCCTCCTCCACCCTTTGTAATCCCTGAGTCAAAAGATTTGACTCTTCTGGACTCTCTTCCCCCTTATTATACCCTGCCTTCGTCCCCCAACCACCAACACCCTCTAAGTGATTCCCCTGCAGCTGACTCAGCCTCTCTACCACTAGAGGAATATAACCTGGCCCAGCGCCCTCCAGATAACTCCCCTGCAGCACACACAGCCCCTCCTCCGCAGGAGGAAGCTAGCCCAGCTAAGGAAACTTGATGGTGGTGAATGATTGAAAACCCTGGAACTCCTGTGATGCTCCCACTATGTCTCTACAGACCATTGATTGACGAAGGCCATGGGGGGAAAATGCAAGCCTACAAATATTGGCCTTTCTCCTCTTCCGACCTATATAACTGGAAATATAACAATCCCCCTTTTTCCGAGGACCCCACAGGGCTCACAGGTCTGGTTGAGTCATTGATATTTTCACATTTGCCTACTTGGGATCACTGTCAACAATTCCTAGGGACTCTCTTCACGACAGAGGAACAAAAGAGAATCTTCCTGGAAGCTATAAAAAAATGTCCTCCGACCAGATTGGAGAGTGATACATCTTCCCAACTTAATCAAAGCTGGTTTTCCTTTGAAACAACCCAACTGGGACACCAACACCATTGAAGTTAGAAAGCATCTGTCCACTTATCGCCAGGTTCTAATAGTGGGCATCCGAGTGGCCACTAGGCGACCAACTAATTTGGCCAAGGTAATAGAGATTATTCAAAGGCCTGATGAATCTCCCTCTATGTTTCTAGAGAGAATTATGGAGGCAAGTAGGAGATATACTCCTTTCGATCCTCAGGCAGAGGATCAAAAGGCATCTTTCATGATGGCCTTTATTGGGCAAGCTGCCCTGGATATTAAAAGAAAGTTACAATGCTTAGATGGATTACAAGATATGACTTTGAGAGATTTAGTCAGAGAAGCCAAGAAAATATACCTTAAGAGAGAAACTGAGGAAGAGAATGAAGCAAAGTGAGGATAAAAGAAACAAAAGACAGAATAAGGCGTTGACTAAGGTCCTGGTCACAACAACAAAAGGGCCAGAAATTAAGAAACAGGGAGACAGGAAGGGATACCTGGGCCCACGCCAGAGGCCACTCCTTGCCTCAGATCACTGTGCCTACTGTAAAAAAAAGGATACTGGGCCAAAGAGTTCCCTAGAAAGAGACAGCCACTCCTGCCAGCCATTCTGACTCTTGAGGATGACTTCAAAAGTCGGGGCTAACATCCCCTCCCGGAGCTCAGGGTAACTTTTGAAGTGTAGGGGACCCCAGTAAACTTTGAAGTGGATACAGGGGCAATATACTCAGCCCTCAAGGCCCCATTGGGCCATCTATCAAATAAAAGGTCTCTAGTTCAAGGGGCAAATGGCAGTAAGTATCGGGCTTGGACAACTAAGAGGACAATAGACCTGGGAAAAGGAAAATCCATCAATCCTTCCTAGTAATCACAGAATGCCTGGCCCCATTGATGGGCAGAGATCTGCTCACCAAGTACCGGGCCAAAATAACTTTTAACCCTGAAGGCTCCCAAGTGGAATTTCTAAATCCTTCACTAAAAACTCCTATAGTCACAGCTCTAAATATGTCAGTAGAAAATGCACATCAACTCACTCACCTTGGTTCAAAGAAACTGCAGGTATTTCTGAAGTATCAAGAACAGAGTTTTCCACTAACTGACTCACAGCAAAAAGAAATAACTAAATGGGTAAAAAAAGCCTGTCGAGTCCATCAATTGGTAAATGCTTACCCTTCCAAGCTTCCTGCAGGAAAGCACCTACGAGGAACCAGACCAGGACAATTCTGGGCAGTTGACTTTACTGAAATTAAGCCAGCAAGGTATGGACATAAATATCTTCTAGTCTTTGTAGATACATTTTTAGGATGGATTGAAGCCTTCCCCACTAAAAGAAAAAAAAAAAAAGAAACAGTGCAAATGGTGGTCAAGCAGATCCTGAAAGACATTTTTCAAAGATACGGCCTGCCAAAGGTAATACGGTCTGATAATGCACCGGCGTTCGTGGCCCAAGTAAGTCAGGGGTTAGCCAGGAACCTGGGGATTCATTGGAAGTTTTATTGTGCTTACAGACCCTAGAGTTCAGGACAGGTAGAAAGAATGAATAGAACCATTAAAGAGACCTCAACAAAATTAAGCTTAGAGACCAGCATAAATGATTGGACTATGCTCATGCCTTATACAATGTTTCGTGCAAGAAATACGCCCTCTGTTTCTTTGAGTAACCACACCCCCTGTGAATATCTAGGGTGCCTCTCCTCCATTAATGGACCAAAGCCCAACTCTAAGACCTAACGATCCCTTTCACACCCCCTTGCTTGACAGACTTAAAGCTCTTGAAAGATCTCAGTGATACCTGTGGAAAAAGCTGGCCACTGCCTACCAAACTGGGGACGAGGGGACTCCACATCGATATCAAGTAAGAGATTCATCTACATAAGATGATATCAGGTGTCATCCCTGGAACCCCACTGGAAAGGACCATACCAGGTGGTACTTATAACATCTACAGTGGTAAAGGTAGACGGAGTCACTTCCTGGATCCATTCCTCTCATCTCAAGCCTGCGCCCTGTCCACACTCTGGCTGGAAACTGGAAAAGACTGGTAACACTTTCAAATTGCATATTCACCATGTGGATAAGCCTATAGACTCTCCCCTCAGCCACAAGTAGTCCTAACCCTCATCAGCCCGTTCAGCAGCGTTGGCTGATCACAAATTCTACTGGAAAAGAAGTATAATCTATCTCGCATACAGCCCACTTAGGGACCTGGTGACCATCTCTCCACCCAGACATTTGTCAGCTGGCTATAGGTCTTTCCTAATGGGATATCCCTGATGAAGAGGATCCCACTAAAATTCCATTAAATCCCTTCCTTAACATAGATAATGGAAACAAACATTATGGATGTAGGGACACACGAGCCAGATGCAGGTTGGCTAGCTTAGATTACTGTGTTTACCCGGCCGACTGTCAAAGCCATAAACAGCCATGGCTATGTGGGGGAAAAGCCGACTTCTTCTGTAAGTCATGGGGATGTGAGCATACAGGGGCTGCCTGATGGAACCCAAACTCCGCATTAAATTCAGTACACAGCATTGGCCATATTACGAATTAGAAAACAAAAACTGATGGCAACCAGAGGGGACTCTAGATCCTCAAATCCTGTGTGACCTTTTTAACATCTGCTGGTGCTCAAAAGGGTAAAAGGAGATTCCACTATGTAGAGGCCTTTTCCCTTCTTCGCTCACATCCTGAACTATGCTTATCCAATAGATCCTCACCTTCAGCCTTCTGCTCCAGAGTCTCTGCTGTCACTCCCACCTCAGCAAACTGATTTCTCCACTACAATTATTAGATCAAAAATCCAAATCTCTGCTGGTTCTCAGACCATTGCCCCCTTGCTGACGTAGCAGGTACTGAGGTACCCCTCCACCCACTCACTCCTCTCTTCTCCTGTCAGTGCCCGCACCGGGTCCCACCAGGTCCTCTTACCAACTAACCCAAAGCTCAAACCAGCTGAGGAGAGCCCTCAGACCCATATCCAAGATGTAATGAAAATGGCCTTTAAAGTTGCTTTGTCATCACTGAAAACAGTTTACTAAGAATTTAAAGTCCCTAACATGTGTTTTGGGATACTCACAACCATCTTCTTCTTTGCTCTACCTGTTCTACTGCTCAAATATTTGTTGCTAGGAAAATTCCAAACCACTTTCCAATTACTTTTTTACATCTCTCTTTTCTCATTCTCAGATACTCTGAGCTGCTCTCAGCCCCACCTTCTCCGTCTTTCCCCTCTGTACCAGGGCCACAGAAAAGTCTTTAACTGACCTTCTCCAGAAGTCTTCACCATGGCTGACTTTAGGACTTTAAGCAAAAGAGTCCCTATAAAAAAGTTCAATGTAGTTAAACTTCCTATTTTCATGTTGCCCTGTTCTACTTGGCCACTGGCTAAAAAAATTAGCACTCCTAATCAAGACACCCCCTTACTAGTTTTTCACAAAAATATGTGAACAAGGCCTCTGGCCTTGACATGGGGCTTCACAGAGATGGCTACATTTCTAAGTTAACGAAGTTAGCAACTGGGCTCCGTGGTAACAGCTGGAAATGGGAAAATAAGAAAGGGAAGAAAAAGCTCTTTCCCTCCCAGGTGTCCTTGAAAAGTTAACTTGCCCAGAACCGAGGAAAAAACAGAAACAAAACTGCTTTTTTCAACTTCTGCAGACTGTGAACTTCTGAGCCCCTTCCATTACATGTTGGGTACAAAATTCTGAAACTACCTAAACTTGGGTTTCAGAGGATTACTTGATTACAACAGAATCAATGCCCTCTGAATCTGGTTGCCACCAAATAGGACTGTTTCCCTGTCTTCAGTGCTATCTTAGGTGAGTTGCCTTGTCCGTCCCTACTACAGCATGATTCTATATACTTAAACATTGTTAATGTTTTCATGAAATGGTCAACAGATGTGATTAATTGTGTAATCGTGCAGATGTTTCCCAGAGTGCTCTATCACAATGCAGGTTCATTTGAAGATCAAATAGGGGGGCATTCAACCCGGTTCCACTGAAAATATATATCCCTCAACTTAGCCATCATATTAGGAATAGAAATTGCTGCACTGGTGGCCACGGGAACCACTGCCTTTGTCCATGGGACTCAACAAATGACCCAACAAATGACAGCAATAGACCAAAACTAAGATATTAGAAACCTCCATCAGAGATTTGCATGAGTCTTTTACCTCTCTCTCTGAAGTTGTTTTTCAGACCACTCGAGGGTTGGACCTCCTTGTCATGAGAGAAGGGGCCTCTGTGCTGCATTGAGAGAAGAAAGTTGTTTGTATGCCGAGCATACTGGAGTTGTAATAAAATCTAAGAGTAAATTAAAAAGATTCCTTGAAAAGCATCAAAGAGACAGAGAGGCCCAAAAAAGGTGGTTTGAGTCTTGGTTCACACAGTCTTCCTGGTTAAGTACGTTTTTATCAACCCTGGCCGGTCCAATAATAATCCTCATATTATTGCTAACTATTAAACCCTGTTTTCTCAACCGTGTAATTTCTTTTCTCCAGGCTCAAATTGGACGAGTTAAACTTATGGTAATACCCCACTAGTATACATAGAATGTGACACCCCCCAATGATCATTTTTATGATTAAAAGTAGCCAGAAGAAGAAGTGGGGAATAAAAGGTTAATAAAATAGGTACTTGTCACTTCCTGTTTTTCTGTATGCTTAACAAAACACTGTTGAAATCTTGAGAAATGCTTGCAAATCTTGTTCCCAGTATGTGCTGTCCCCAACTGCCCAACTGCAGAATGTGCTCCCTCACCCAGTTGCACGCAAATCGCCCACTCGCCCTGATCCATCAATAAACTTCCCTCCCTGCCCTCTCCAGGTAAAGTATATAAGCTCTACTTAAGCGATTCTCAGGGCTATCTGCTCTATTCAAGTGAGCTCTGAGCACCAGCATGCTGGACACTCAATAAACCCTTTGCTGTTGCATGAGATAGTCTGTTGGTGGTTTCCTCCTGCGAAGCTCGCCCGACATTTACTATAATGATTGAAAGTAGAAGAGAACATCCAGTCAAAAAGGGATTGTTGATAGAAATAGGAAGATAGTACGTTTAGGAACAAGTGTGAGTATAGGATTTGGAACAAAAGTTCGTTAGCTACAGGGTTTCGGTTACAGAGTGATTGTTAAAGTCAGCACAGGTGAAGAGTCAGTCACAATGATGAACTGGGGAAAACATGAAGTAAAGCAGATATAAATAGAGACATTACAAAATAAGGCAAAGTATAAAGTGAGTGATAGGATTAGACATTTTGAACAGGGTTGAGTTTGAATACATAATTTAGGAAGAAACAAATATGTAGTCACCAATAGGATTGACATTTGAGAGCATTAGGCAAATTTCAGGTGGATGAATATTTCTGAGAATAATCTTGTGAATAGTTGATTATAAATCCACATACATGAACATGAATGAATTTAGGGAGTGTACATAAGACACATATATTTCATATTTAGAAAAATCTGGAGAGTACACACAGACAAAAAAAGTAGCAATATATGTCAATCAAAATTCATCATAAAATATATATCATCCACAGATCCAAAAATATTCATTTTACTGAACATGGATTTATGTATAATGTTGTTCAACTAGGAAGCTCACCCATTGTTTCAATATTCAGTACCAACAGGGTTTAGTAGGAGTGATCTCGTCTCACAATTTGTATCTGCCAAGTAAGCCAAATCACAAGAACAAACGTGTGGTACCAGGTAGGATTGTATATGTCCATATTAAAATACACATGCTGAATAGGCTACAGAGAAAGGGAGACAGGAATTCACATGTTTGTTAACTTTAAAAATACATGGAGAACTATTTCAACAAACAATTGACTAGATTTATAACTCCTACTCTGTATCATGCAGAAGGGAAGTCCAACTATACACCGTGCCTCCTCTGAACTACTTGTATTTCTATTCTGTTTGGGTTATTTTTCTCCATCATATTAGGATTAGTAGTCAGAGTCTGGTAGGGTATGGGTTAGTGTCAGGGATTCAGTATTTTGAATGGAAAACAGGAAATTGAATCCAATGTGTATGCAAACATATGCTACAGAAAAATCTTTCCACTCTCATCCAGAACAATGCCTTGACATTACCTTCGCCTCAAGAAAAACACAATTAGAGTAGAAGAGTTAAAAAATTTGTGAATACCTATCTGGATTGGAAAATGCTCCCGATTTCACATCATTGGAGTTGGTAGAGGAGTTTCTAAAAGTAATGGACAGGGTAAACACTCCACAAACCTCGAGCTCTGCTGGCCTAAATATTTTTGAGGATCTGCCTCTGAGGTTGAGCACTTGAAATATATGCTGTTGTTAGGAGCTTTAGCTTACTTTGTAGTGAGATCATCAAAGCTGGGTCTGCATCTATGTGATCTGGATGACATGGTTTCTTACTTTCCAATGAAATGAGGCAACAGTGCTGAATTCTCTCTTTGTAGGTAAACTGTGGCCTCTGAGGGCTAATTGTCTCTTCGTGTGGACTGTGAAGCCATTTGGCCATCCTCTAATTTTCGTGGTGTTTTTGCTGCTGCTCTGGGAGTTTGGTATTTGCTTCACAAAATACGAGTTCAAATGGGACACAGTACTGGAGGAGTTCTGTCAGGTGTGGGGGGAAGGGTCTGGAGGAGAATGCACCAAACAGTATTTTATCCCACGTAGCTTGCACCCTTGACAATAGCAACATGATTCAGAACATTGCCCTGAAACCTCTCCATATAACAAGATTCCTTTACATATAAGGGTCTGCTGGCTACACCATGTCAGTCACAAGCCATTTGGAATCCAATGGTAGATCCTCATGGCCCTACCACTGATGTTTTATCAAACATCTGCACACCACTGCTCTGGGCCACTACTCAGCAGGATCCAACTTACTGGCATCTCTGTTCTAAACCATTTTCATGAAACCCAGTAAATCAAGGTACTGTCTGGTATACTCATGATCAGCAACAAGACATCCAAAAGTTTTCCAGTGCCACCTGGTCATGGGAATTTCAAAAATTTCATGGTATTTATCTAACCATTTTTCAAAGATGAAGTTGGAGTCACTGTGGGTTTCAATTCATTCAGGAATCATTAAATGGTGAGGAAGCTCATTTCAATGATAGCTCTAAAGAACTCTCACAGGCAAGGCTTCTGAAAGAGTACCCAAAGAGGCCACATAAAGCCAGGCCCATTGAGGTCTACAAGGTGAGGCCCATGTGTGTTTTGACTCTCAACTCAGCCTGCCAAGTCTTTAATAATAAAATCATGTTATATCCTGGCGGAGATTCCCAGTGCTCTGTGGAAAGCCACCCTGGGCCTAGATCTCAGTTTCCAATGGCGACTCTCATGCATGGCCTACTAAAATTCCAACAAAATTCATGGCAATATTTCTCTGACTTTAGTTCCACAACTCAGTCTCTAAGGGGAATCACACCAGAGTTCAAGCCCAGGTGGACACAGTCATTTTTTCCAACTGACACACAAATGACCAAAATTATAACCAAAACACCTCCACATGACACTAATCCTCTTCCATGTAGAGAGTCATCCTCACCTCTGGCGAAGGTTTCCATGAGGGGCGCAGCCAAAGACAGTTTCCAAAATAAGCTCGCTTGCCCCTCATTTGCCTAAAGTCAGGGTGGCCTGGACACCCTTCCTGTGAACCAGGAGTGACAAAATAAGCATGCCTTTAATACTGCTCTCTTTCTCCAATTTGAGCCCTACTGATTTTCAGATATAGATTCTTTATTTCATTTGGAGTCATGTGAAAACCCAAGCACCACTGCAGGGCTTGGAAGAACTCATTTCATCCAAAGAATCCCTATTCTCACTTGATAGAGGTCATGAACCTCACAGAGGAAGGCAAGTGACTTCATCCACAATGACTGATCTTTTTGCAATTATGGTTTTGGATGGACACAAGCGATCATTCTTTAGATCCATCAGGAGCTGAGAATCTAAGTCACAGCCACACATAAGACCAAAAGGCTAATTCAGCCACATCCCTTACCAAAGCAATTAAGCAAAGAGCCACAGATGATGCCCATTCATTTCCATTTCAAAACTGTTTTACTCAGGCTTCACAGAGGGGTGGCCTGAGGCAAAGGCCTTCCAGACATTCAGGGCAACAGAAAAATAGTTAAGCAAAAGATCCAAAGTAGGGTCTCTCCTCTGAGACTTTCCTGGTCACACTGATATTTGACATTCAGGGCAACAGAACAATAGTTAAGCAAAAGATCCAAAGTAGGGTCTCTCCACTGAGACTTTCCTGGTCACACTGATATCTGAGTTTTCTGAGAATCTCGCCATTCTCTTAAGCTATCCAGTACATGGCCATGTCACAGGGCTTGGAGGTGGTACATATCTTGGAAACAAAACCATGAGCCAATTCTGGAGAATGGCCAGAATTCAGGAAGAAAACAGGAACTTAGGTAGATAGCAGGTGTTGCCCATGGATAAGACAGGTTGCATTCCATTCATTAATTGGCCAGGATGAATTATGGGAAGATTTATACTAGACTAGACATATATTAATGCATTATCTTTTCAAATGTCTACAACAACGGACACAGTGAAATACACAGACATAGGAACACTAGTCTGGTCAAACGACTTACTAGAAATAGTCCACTGCAAACGAAAAAACTGACTTTCCTACCTATTCTCAGAACATGAGACAGAACCACAAACACACACCCACTCCCACAAAGGCACCTCCTTCCCTCAAGTAGGTCTGTGACTATCCAAAGTGTTCTCTGACTTGTGGGCCATACTATCTTCTCCCAAAATGGCCTGTCCTCTATCAGATCTGGTTTCCTTGGCCAACTCTGTTAAGATGTCAGGAAAAAGTGGTGAGCCACTACCTGCTTTCTCAGGAAAGGTCCCTCTTCAGAGCTCTCCTCCATTTGTCCTTCCTCACATCAGTAGGTACCAAAAAAGACTGACTCTGTCCTTGTTAAATCCAACCAAGTGAGCCCACTGATACTGGGACTGGGACTGCTTCTGGGTGCCTGACTTCTTGGATACCAAGTTCAGAGAGTTCCATCACCAAGGAAATGAGGTATGTCACTTTCTTTGGAACTGAATGAGGTCACTGCCTTGGCAAACACTTTGTCCTAAGAGTTGCTTCCAAGGGTCCCATGAGATGGAGCCGGCCTCTACTTCTTGTGACAATTTCACTAGTTAGAATGGTATATCAACCAGAGGAACCTGGGAACAGCTCTTCACCCAGGCCTGGTATTGTCCATCTTCTCTACAATAAGAAGAGAGAGGCTGATTCAGACACATCCCTTCATCCTGACCAGGTTGTTTGCCATGGAAGATGACTTTTGCTCTCTCAGGTCCTTTATACCTGCCTAAATCTTCTCCAGGTATCATTTCTGAATAGACCTTTGAGGTTCTCGCAGGTGGAAGGTACCCTAATTTCCTGTATTGTAAGAACAACTCTTTCCCTGCTCTTCTGTAAAATGAGATTGAGGGAACAGTGTATGTTTCGGGTTAATAACAGGTTCGATTTCAGTTAGGAATCATTCTGTGAGATGAATAATGGTATTGGGTACCTACGATATTTATAAGAATATAGAGTTGAAATAAATGTACAAAAACAGAAATCTAAGTAAGATTTGAAGGCCAGAAATCATTCGGCCCTTGACTGGGATACTTAGCTTTTGATTATGTTCTGCAAAGATGTCTCAGATAATTCAATAATAAATGGCATAGGACCTTGTACCTTGGATGATTGAATGTAGAAGAGAACATCCAGTCAAAAAGGGATAGTAGGTAGGATTAAGAAGATAGTCGGTAGGTTTAGGAAGAAGAGTGAGTATAGGATTTGTATCAAAAGTTCTTTCCTAATAGGGTTTTGGTTAGAGGGTGAATGTTAATGTCAGCACATATGAAGAGTGAGTCACTATGATGAGCTTGGGAAAATATGTAGAAAAGCAGATATCAATAGAGACATTATGAAATCATGCAAAGTATAAAATGAGTGATAGGATTAGACATTTTCTACAAGGTTGAGTTTCAATATATAATCTTATGAAGAAACAAATATGTCGTCACCAATAGGATTGACATTTGAGAGCATTAGGCATCCTGGACATGGATGTTTTAGTAATCCATGTACAATTTCCCTTTTGGCTTTGGTACAGTCTTAAGTGTGACCTTCACATTTTTAGTTCCGAATATTACTGTGATAAAATGTTTATGTAGATCAGGTGACATGAGTATTTCTACCACCTTTTCTGGGAGCAATATATTGAAGACATAAAATTAGTTTTGGGGGTACAAAGAGGTGTACCCTGTGTCTATGAATATAGAGATAAAGCATGAATAGACCATAATGTGAATAAATAATATAAGTTGTTCCAAATTTAAATTATGTATTGAACTGATATCTGAAAAATTACAGGAAATCTTATATTGATATACAATCATTCATTCCGACCAATTATACATCAAATGGTAATATTAGTGTTTTGGTTTATCATGAAGAGTGTGTGAGTTTTGCTTCAATAGTGATTATGGAAATTGAAAATAATGTGTTTGGAAAGAATTCTCATGAAAAGACCAGTCAAGAAACCCTGATAATACATGTGTTCTGAAGCAATAAGTGATTAAAGTTGAAACAAATGCCTATAAATTTGTGAACTTGTGGATGAAATGTATATCCTATGATGTGCAAACCCTGAAGAAATAGTAATGTACCAGTGTTGAATACAAATGAACGTCAAATTACATATCATGTGCCATAGGAATCTACTTGCATTGATGTTAGACTGGGTTAGTTACTGTAGAATTATTAGGATTTGTATGCACCATTCACTGAAGTTAGTTTTCAGTACTAGGAAACAAACATGTATTTCAGTTAAATGAATATGTCTGAGAATAATCTTGTGAAAAGTTGATTATAAATCCAAGTACATGAACATGAATGAATTAAAAGAGTGTATATAAGACACATATTTCATATTTTGAAAAATCTACAGAGTGTATGTATATATACAAAAAAAACACAAATAGACATTAAAAAGTAGCAATATATATGCCAAACAAAATTCATCATTAAATATATATCATCCACAGATGCAAAAATATTTATTTTACTGAACATGAGCTTATGTATAATGTTGTTCTACTAGGAAGCTTGTAGGTTGAATTTTCAGTTCCAACAGCGTTTAAGAGGAGTGAACTCTTCTCACAATTTGTATCTGCCAAGTCAGCCACCTCCCAAAAATGTACATGTGATACCTGGTAGGATTCTATATATGTATATAAATATACATGGGTGAAATGGCTACAGAGAATTGGAAACAAGAATTCACATATCTGTTAACTTTAAAAACACATGGAGAACTATTTCAATTAAAAATTGACTAGATTTATAACTCCTACCTTATATAATGCAAAAGGCAAGTCCAAATATACAACATGCCTCCTCTGAACTGCTTGTATTTATATTTGTTTGGGTTATTTTTCTCCTTTTTATTAGGTTGAGTAGTCTGAGCCTAATAGGTTCGGGTTAGTGTCAGGGATTCACTATTTCAATAGGAAAATTGAAAAATGAATCCAATGTGTATGCAAATATGTGCTGCATAAATATCCTTCCACTCTCATCCAGAGCAATGCCTTGTCAATACCTTTGCCCCAATTAAGACACAATTGGAGGAGAAGAGTTAGAAAATCAGTGAATACATATCTGGAATGGAAATGCTCAGGAGTTCACAATCTTGGAGGTGGTAGAGGAGTTTCCAAAAGTAAGGGTCTGGGTTAACACTCCACAAACATGGAGCTCTTCTGGCCTAAAAACTTTTTGAGAAACTTTCTGTGAGGTTGGGCACTTGAAAAATATGTTGTTGTCAGGAGATTTGACTTCTTTGCGTGAGACCATCAAAGCTGGGTCTGCATTTATGTGACCTGGAGGACATGGCTTCTTATATTCCAATAAAGATGAGCAGCAGTGCTGCATTATCTCTTTGTAGGTAAACTGTGACCACTGGGGACTAAGTTTCTCCCCATGTGGACTGTGAAGCCATTTGGTCCTGGTCCACTTTTTGTCGTGTTTTTGCTACTGCACTCGGATTTTGGTATTTGCTTCATGACATACAAGGAGCTAAACTGGGACACAATGCTGGAGGGAGTTCTGTCACGTGTGGTGTGCCAGGGTATGCAGGAGAATGCACCAACCAGGCTTCTATCCCTCATAGCTTGCCCGATTGCCCCCTTGTTCATATCAACCTAATTCTGAACATTGCCCTGAAACCTCTCCATATAACAAGATGCCTTTACATATAAGGGTCTGCTGGCTGCACCATGTAAGTAACATGCCATTTGGAATACAATGGTAGATCCTCATGACCCTACCACTGGTGATTTATCACACACCTGCCCAAAACTGCTCTAGGCCCACTACTCAGCAGGCTCTAACTTACTGGCATCTCTGTACTACACCATTTTCATGAAACCCAGTCAATCAAGGCACTGTCTGGTATACTCTTGATCAGCAATAGGACATCCAAAGGTTCTCCAGTGCCACCTGGTCATGGGAATTTCAAAATTTTCATGGTATTTATCTAGCCATTTTTCAAGGATGAAGTTGGAGGCACTGTGGCTTTCAATTCATTCAGTAACCATTAAATGTTGAGGAAGCTCAATTCAATAAAAGCTCTGGAGAACTCTCACAGGCAAGGCTTCTGAAAGAGTGCCAAAATTGTCACATGATGCCAGGCCCATTAAAGTCTACAATGTGAGTCCTATGTATTTTTCGACTCTCAAATATGGCTGCCATGTCTTTGAGAATAAAATCATGTGATATCCTGGCAGAGATTCCCAGTGCTCTGTGGAAAGCCACCCTGGCCCTAGATCTCAGTTTACAAGGGCGACTCACATGCGTGGCATCCTAAAATCCAAACAAAATTCATGGCAATACTTCTCTGAGTTCAGTTTCACAACTCAGTCTCTAAGGGGAATCACACCAAAGTTCAAGCCCAAGTGGACCCAGTCATTTCTTCCAACCGCCAAACAAATGGCCAAAATTAAAACCAAAACATTCCCACATGGCCCTCATCTTCTTCCATATGGTCACTCATCGTAACCTCTGGCTGGAGTTTTCCATCAGGGGCACAGCCCAAGACTGTGTCCAAAAAAAGCTCGCTTGCCCCTCATTTGGCTAAAGTCAGGGTGGCCTTGACAGCCCTCCTGTGAACCAGAAGTGATCAAATAAGCCTGCCGTTAATACTGCTCTGTTTCTACAATTTGAGGCCTACTGACTTTCAGGTATAGATTCTATATGTGATTTGGAGTCATGCGAAAACCCAAGCACCTCATCAGGGCTTTGAAGAACTCATTTGACCCAAAGAATCCCTATTCACACTTGATGGAGGTCAGGAACCTAACAGAGGAAGACGAGAGACTTCATCCACAATGACTGATTTTTTGCCATTATAGTTTTGGACGCACACATGGGATCATTCTTTATATCCATCATGTTCTGAGAATCTAAATCACAGCCACAAAGAAGGCCAAGAGGCTAATTCAGCCACATCCATTTCCAAAGCAATTAAGCAAAGAGCCACAGGTGATGCCTATTCATTTCCATTTCAAAACTATATTCTTCAGGCTTCACAACGGGGTGCCCTGAAGCAAAGACCTTCCAGATATTCAGTGTAACAAAACAGTACTTAAGCAAAAGGTCCAAAGCAGGGTCTCTCCACTGAGAGTTTCTTGGTCACACTGATATCTGAGTTTTCTGAGATGCTCGCCATTCTTTTCAGCTATCCAGTACATGACCATGTCACAGAGCTTGGAGGTGGTACATATCGTGGACACAAAACCATGAGCCTATTCTGGAGACTGGCCAGAATACAGGAAGAAAACATTAACTTGGGAAGATAGCAGGTGTTTCCCTTCGATAAGACAAGCTGCAGTTCATTCATATATTGGGCAGGATGAATTTTGGGAATATTTATACTTTAAAGGACACATTCATTAATGCATTTTCTTTTCTAATGTTTACAACAACGGACACAGTGGAATACACAGACATGGAAATACTTGCCTTGTCAAACGACTTACTAGAACAGTCCACTTAAAACCAAAAACAAAAAAAAAAAACAACAAATAAAAAACGCCTTTCCTACCTATTCTCAGAACATGAGACAGAACCACAAAGCCATACCCACTCCCACAAAGGCAGCTCCTTCCCCCAAGTATGTCTGTGATTAGAAGGAGTGTCCTATGACTGGTGAGCCATACTATGTTCTCCCAAAATGGCCTGTCCTCTTTCAGATCTGGTTTCCATGGCCAACTCTGTGAAGTTGTCAGGAAAAAGTGGTGAGCCACTACCTGCTTTCTCAGGAAAGGTCCCTCTTCAGAGCTCTTCTGGCATTTGGCCATCCTCACATCAGTAGGTACCAAGAAAGATTGATTTTTTCCTTGGAAAATCCAAACAAGCGAGTCCACTGGGACTGGAACTGGGACTGCCTCTGGGTGCCTGGCTTCTTGGATACCAAGTTCAGAGAGTTCCATCACCAAATAATGAGGTATGTCACTTTCTTTGGAACTGAATGAGGTCACTGCCTTGGCAACCACTTTTCCCTAACAGTTGCTTCCAAGGGTCCCATGAGATGGAGCCGGCCCCTACTTCCTGTGACACTTTCACAAGTTAGAATGAAATATCAATGATAGGCACCCAGGAACAGCTCTACACACAGGTCTGGTTTTGTCAGTCTTCTCTACAATAAGAAGAGAGAGGCTGATTAAGACACATCCCTTCATCCTGACCAGGTGTTTTGCCATGGAAGATGAGTTTTGCTCACTCAGGTCCTTTATACCTGCCTACAACTTGTCCAGGTATCATTTCTGCATGGACCTTTGAGGTTCTCAGCAGGTGGACTGTCCCCTTCTTTCCTGTATTGTAAGAACAACTCTGTCCCTGCTCTTCTGTAAAATGAGATTGAGGGAACAGTGTATGTTTCGGGTTAATAACAGGTTCGATTTGTGTTAGGAATCATTCTGTGTGATGAATAATAGTGTTGGGGACCTTCGATATTTAAAAGAATATGGAGGTTAAATATAAGTATGAGAACAGAAATCTAGGTATGATTTGAAGCCCAGAAGGGCATTGAGCCCTTGATTGGGATAATTAGCTTTGAATTATGTTCTGCAAAGATGTCTCAGTTAATTCAATACACAATGGCATAGGACTTTGTACCTTGGATGATTGAATGTAGAAGAGAACATCCAGTCAAAAAGGGATAGTCAGTAAGATTATGAAGCTAGTTGGTAGGTTTAGGAAGAAGAGTGAGTATTTGATTTGGACAAAAGTTCTTTAATAATAGGGTTTCGGTTAGAGAGTGAATGTAAATGTCAGCACATATGAAGAGTCAGTCACTATGATGAGCTGGGAAAAAATGTAGAAAAGCAGATATCAATAGAGACATTATGAAATCAGGCAAAGTATAAAGTGAGTGATAGGATTAGACATTTTCAACAGGGTTGAGTTTGAATACATAATCTTTTGAAGAAAAAAATATGTAGTCACCAATAGGATTGACAGTTAAGAGCATTAGGCAACCTGGACATAGATGTTTTTAGTAATCCATGTTCACTTTTCATTTAGTCCTTCGTGCAATCATAACCGTGACCATTACATTATTTGTCCAGAATATTACTGTGAAAAAATGTATATGTAGATCAGGTGACATGAGTATTTCGTCCACCATTTCTGGAAACAATATATTGAAGACGTAAAATTAGTATTGGGGGTACAAAGAGGTGCACCCTGTGTCTATGAATATAGAGATAAAGCATGAATAGACAATACTGTGAATAAATAATATAACTTGTTCAAACATTAAACAATGGATTGAACTGATATCTGGAAAATTACAGGAAATCTTATATTGATATACAATCATTCATTCCCACCAATTATACATCTAATGGTAATATTAGTGTTTTGGTTTATCATGAACAGTGTGTGAGTTTTGCTTCAAAAGTGATTATGGAAATCGAAAATAATATGTTTGGAAAGAAGTCTCATGAAAAGACCTTTCAGGAAACCTGGAGGAATGCATATATTGTAAAGCAGGAAGCGATTGAAATTCAATCAAATGCCTATAAATTTGCTAATTTGTGGATGAAATATATATCCTATGATGTGCATAAACTCATGAAATAGTAATGTACCATTGTTGAATAAAAATGAACGTCAAAATACACATCATGTCCCATAGGAATCTACTGGCATTGATTTTAAACTGTAGAAATATTAGGATTCTCGTGCATTATTCACCGAATTTAGTTATCTCTTTTTTTAAATTTTTATATATGGTTGTTCAAAACATTACATAGTTCTTGATAAATAATATTTCACACTTTGATTTATGTGGGTTTTGAACTCCCATTTTTGCCCCGTATACAGATTGCAGAATCACATCAGTAACACATCCATTGATTCATATATTGCCATACTAGTGTCTGTTGTATTCTGCTGCCTTTCCTATCCTCTACTATCCCCCCTCCCCTCCAGTCTCCTCCCCTCTTCTCTCTCTACCCCCTATACAGTAATAAATTTCTCCCCCTTGTATTATTTTTCCCTTTCCCCTCACTTCCTCTTGTATGTAATTTTGTAGAACCCTGAGGTTCTCCTTCCATTTTCATGCAGTTTCTCTTCTCTCTCCCTTTCCCTTCCACCTCTCATCCCTGTTTAATGTTAATCTTCTTCTCATGCTCCTCGTCCCTACTCTGTTCTTAGTTACTCTCCTTATATCAAAGAAGACATTTGGCATTTGTTTTTTAGGGATTGGCTAGCTTCACTTAGCATAATCTGTTCTAATGCCATCCATTTCCCTGAAAATTCTATGATTCTGTCATTTTTTAATGCTGAGTAATACTCCATTGTGTATAAATGCCACATTTTTTTCATTCATTCTTCTATTAAAGGGCATCTAGGTTGGTTCCACAGTCTTGCTATTGTGAATTGTGCTGCTATGAACATCGATGTAGCAGTGTCCCTGTAGCATGCTCTTTTTAGGTCTTTAGGTTTTAGACCGAGAAGGGGAATAACTGGGTCAAATGGTGGTTCCGTTCCCAGCTTTCCAAGAAATCTCCATACTGCTTTCCCATTTGCCTGCACCAATTTGCAGTCCCACCAGAAATATACAAGTGTACCTGTTTCCCCAGATCCTCGCCAGCACTTGTGATTGTTTGACTTCATAATGGCTGCCAATCTTACTGGAGTGAGATGGTATCTTAGGGTGGTTTTGATTCACATTTCTCTGACTGCTGGAGATGGTGACCATTTTTTCATGTACTTGTTGATTGATTTTATGTCCTCCTCTGAGAAGTGTCTGTTCAGGTTCTTGGCCCATTTGTTGTTTGGGTTATTTGTTATCTTATTGACTAATTTTTTGAGTTCTTTGTATACTCTGGATATTAGTGCTCTATCTGAAGTGTTAGGAGGAAAGATTTGTTCCCAGGATGTGGGCTCCCTATTTTCCTCTCTTACTGTTTCTTTTGCTGAGAAAAAACCTTTTTAGTTTGAGTAAGTCCCATGTGTTGATTCTAGTTATTAACGCTTGTGCTATGGGTGTCCTATTGAGGAATTTGGAGGCGACCCCACAGTATGTAGATCGTAGCCAACTTTGTCTTCTATCAGACACCATGTCTGATTTGATATCAAGCTCCTTGATCCATTTTGAGTTAACTTTTGTGCATGGCGAGAGAAAGGGATTCAGTTTCTTTTTGTTACATATGGATTTCCAGGTTTCCCAGCACCATTTGTTGAAGATGCTATCATTCATCCATTGCATGCTTTTAGCCCCTTTATCAAATGTAAGATAGTTGTATTTTTTGGATTGGTTTCTGTGTCCTTTATTCTGTACCATTGGTCCACCCACCTGTTTTGGTACCAGTACCATGCTATTTTTGTTACTATTGTTCTGCAGTATAGTTTGAAGTCTGGTATCCCTATACCGACTGATTCACACTTCCTGCTTAGTGTTGTTTTTGCTATTCTGGGTCTTTTATTTTTCCATATGAATTTCATGATTGCTTTCTCTATTTCTACAAAAAATGCCGTTGGGTTTTGATTGGCATTGCACTAAACCTATAGAGAACTTTTAGTAATATCACCATTTTGATGATGTTAGTTCTGTCTATCTATGAACAGGGTACATTTTTACATCTTCTAATATCTTCCTCTATTTTTCTCTTTAGGTTTCTGTAGTTTTTCTTGTATAAAACTTGCACCTCTTTTGTTAGGTTGATTCCCAATTATTTTTTTTTTTAGTATATTGTGAATGGAGTGGTTGTCCTCATTTCCGTTTCAGAGGATTTGTCACTGATATTCAGGAATGTCTTTGATTTATGAGTGTTGATTTTATATCCTGCCACTTTGCTGAATTCATTTATTTGCTCTATTAGTTTCTTTGTAGACCCTTTTGGGTCTGCTAGGAATAGAATCATGTCATCTGCAATAGTGATAATTTAAGTTCTTCTTTTCCTATTTATATGCCTTTAATTTCTTTCATCTCTCTAATTGCTCTGGCCAGTGTTTCGAGAACTATGTTGAACAGAAGTGGTGAAAGAGGGCATACCTGTCTTGTTCCAGATTTTAGGGGGAATGCCTTCAATTTTTCTCCATTCAGAAGTATGCTAGCCTGAGACTTAGCATAGATTGCTTTTACAATATTGAGGTATGTTTCTGTTATCCCTAGTTTTTCTAGAATTTTGAACATAAAGGGATGCTGTACTTTGTCGAATGCTTTTTCTGCATCTATCGAGATGATCATATGGTTCTTATTTTTAAGTCTATTGATGTGATGAATAACATTTATTGATTTCTGTATATTGAACCAGCCTTGCATCCCACGGATGAATCCTACTTGATCATGGTGCGCAATTTTTTTGATATGCTTTTGTATCTGATTTGCCAGAATTTAATTGAGGATTTTTGCCTCTAGGCTCATTAGAGATATTGGTCTGTAGTTTTCATTCTTTGAAGTGTCTTTGTCTGGTGTAGGAATCAGAGTGATGTTGACCTCATAGAATGAATTTGGAAGTTCTCCCTCTTTTTCAATTTCCTGAAATAGCTTGAAAAGTATTGGTATTAGTTCCCCTTTAAAGGTTTTGTAAAACTCTGCTGTATACCCATCAGGTCCTGGGCTTTTCTTACTTGGTAGTGTTTTGATGGTTTTTTCTATTTCCTCAATTGATATTGGTCTGTTTAGGTTGTCTATATCCTCCTGACTCAATCTGGGCAGATCATATGACTTAAGAAATTTATCGATGCCTTCACTGTCTTCTATTTTATTAGAGTACAAAGATTCAAAATAATTTCGGATTATCTTCTGTATATCTGAAATATCTGTTATGATATTGTCTTTTTCATCCTGTATGCTAGTAATTTGAGTTCTCTCTCTTTTTGTCTTCGTTAGCATGGCTAAGGGTCTGTAGATTTTTTTTATTTTTTCAAAGAACCAAATGGGTTGATGTGTCTGCGGTGCTTGCAGGCCGCTAGTCCTGTTCCGCCGGTCAGTTGCAGGTCTGCCTACCTTGCGGGAGCGGGTGGTGGCTCTGCTTTGGCCCTACTGCAATTGGGGTGTCGTGACTACCATGCTGGCAGATCGCTGGGCCTGTTCCGGGTGCGGGCAAAGACTCTGCTCTGCCCCTACTCCAATTGGGTTGACGTGACTACCACGCCGGTGGGCCGTTGTGCTTGTACTGGGCGCGGGAGAAAGCTCTGCTCTGCCACTACTCCAATTGGGGTGTCATGTCTACCATGGTGGCAGGCCGCTGGGCCTGTTCCGAAGGTCAGTCACAGGTCTGTTTTTGTGGCGGGCGCGGGGGGCAGCCTGCTTGGCCCCTACTACAATTTGGGTGACGTGACTACCACACCAGCTGGTGGCTGGGCCTGATCCGGGAGCAGGCAGTGGCACTGCTCTTTCCCTACTCCATTTGGGGTGACGTGGGTACCACGCCTGCGGGCCTGATGAATCTTCCTCTATGTTTCTAGAGAGAATTACGGAGGCATATAGGAGATATACTCCTTTCGATCCTCATGCAGAGGATCAAAAATCATCTGTCACAATGGCCTTTATTGGGCATGCTGCCTTGGATATTTAAAGAAAGTTACAATGCTTAGATGGATTACAAGATATGACTTTGAGAGATTTAGTCAGAGAAGCCGAGAAAGTATACTATAAGAGAGAAACTGAGGAAGAGAAGGGAGCAAAAGGAGGATAAAAGAAACAAAAGACAGACTAAGGAGTTGACTAAGGTCCCGGTCACAATAACAAAAAGGCCAGAAATTAAGAAACAGGGAGACAGGAAGGGATACCTGGTTCAACGCCAGAGGCCACCCCTGACCTCAGATCAATGTGCCTACTGTAAAGAAAGAGGACACTGGGTTCAAGAGTTCCCTAGAAAGAGGCAGCCACGCCAGCCAGCCTTTCTGACTCTTCAGCATGACTACGAAAGTCGGGGCTCAGATCCCCTCCCTGAGCTCAACGTATCTTTTGAAGTGGAGGAGACACCAGTAAACTTTGAAGTGGATACAGGGGCAATAAACTCAGCCCTTAAGGCCCCATTGGGCCCTCTATCAAATAAAAGGTCTCTAGTTCAAGGGGCTAATGGCAGTAAATATCGGACTTGTATAACTAAGAGGATCATGGACCTGGGGAAAGGAAAAATCCATCACTCCTTTTTAGTAATCCCAGAATGCCTGGCAGACTTTTGCTGTACGTCATGGGGATGTGAGCATACAGGGGCTGCCTGATGGAACACAAACTCCTCATCAAATTCAGTACACAGCATTGGCCATATTACCAATTAGATAACCAAAACCGATGGCCCCCAGAGGGGTCTCTTGATCCTCAAATTCTGCGTGACCATTTTTTTTAAAGAGAGAGGTGAGAGAGAGAGAGACAGAGAGAATTTTTAATATTTATTTTTTAGTTTTTTGCTGGACACGACATCTTTGTTTGTATGTGGTGCTGAGGATCGAACCCGGGCCGCACGCATGCCAAGCGAGCGTGCTACAAATGAGCCACATCCCCAGCCCTGTGTGACCTTTTTAACTTCTGCAAGTGCTCAAAAGGGTGAAAGGAGATTCCCCTATGGGCATGCCTTTTCCATCCTTCACTCATATCCTGAACTATGCTTATCCAATCAATCCTCACCTTCAGCCTTGTGCTCCAGAGTCTCTGCTGTCACTCTCACCTCAGCAACCTGATTTCTCCCCTCCAATTATTAGATCAAAAACCCAAATCTCTGCTGGTTCTCAGACCATCGCCATCTTGCTGAAGTAGCAGGTACTCAGGTTCCCATCCACCGACTCACTCCTCTCTTCTCCTGTCCGTGCCCGCCCCGGGTCCCACCAGGTCCTCTTACCAGCTAACACAAAGCTGAAACTAGCTGAGGAGAGCCCTCAGACTCCTATCAAAGATGTAATGAAAATGGCCTTTAAAGTTGCTTTGTCATCACTGAAAACAGTTTACTAAAAATTTAAAGTCCCTCACATGCATTTTGGGATACTCACTCTTGTCTTCCCCTCTGCTCTACCTGTTCTACAGCTCAAGTTTTTGTTGCTAGGAAAATCCCAAACCCCTTTCCCATTATTCTTTTACATCTCTCCTTCCTTATTCTCAGATCCTCGGAGCTGCTGTCAGCCCCACCTTCCCTGTATTCCCCTTCTGTACCAGGCCTACAGAAAATTCTTAACTGACTTTCTACAGAAGTCTTCACCATGGCTGACTTTAGGACTTTCAGCAAAAGAGTCCCTATAAAAGAGTTCAATGTAGATAAACTTCCTCTTTTAGTGTTGCCTTGTTCTACTTGGCCACTGGCTAAAAAAATAAGCATTTCTATGCTAGACACCCCATTACTTGTTTTCCACAAAATAATGAACAAGGCCTCTGGCCATGAGCTGGGGCTTTACAGAGATGGCTATATTTCTAAGATAAAGAAGTTACCATCAGGGCTCCATGGTAACAGCTGTCAGGGGCGAAAAATAAGAAAGGTAGGAAAAAGCTCTTTCCCTCCCAGGTGTCCTTGAAAAGTTAACTTGCCCAGAACTGAGGTAAAAACAGAAACAACAACGGCTTTTTTGAACTTCTGAAGACTGTGAACTTCTGAGCCCCTTCCCTTACATGTTGGGTACAAAATTCTGAAACTACCTAAACTTGAGTTTCAGGAGAATAATTGATTACAACAGAAGCAATGCCCTCTGAATCTGGTTGCAACCAAATAGGACGGTTTCCCTGTCTTCGTTGCTATCTTAGGCGCCTTGCCTTGTCCGTCCCTACAACAGCATAATTGTATATAATTAAACATTGTTTATGTTTTAAAGAAATTGTCAACAGATGTGATTAATTGTGTAATGGTGCAGATGTTTCCCAGAGTGCTCTGTCATGATGCAGGTTCATTTGAAAATGAAATAGAGGGGCATACAACCCGTTTCCACTGGGAACATATATCCCTCACTTTAGCCATCCTATTCGGAATAGGAGTTGCTTCAGGGGTGGGCACAGGAACCACTGCCCTCGTCCATGGGACACAACAAATGACCCAATTAGAAGAAGCAATAGACCAAAACTAAGATATTAGATACCTCCATCAGAGCTTTGCATGAATTTTAAACCTCTCTCTCTGAAGTTGTTTTACAGAACAGGCGAATGACACAAAACACACACACACACACACACACAGAAAAAAAAATAGCAAAATATATGTCAATCAAAATTTTCATAAAATATATATCATAAAAAGATCCAAAAATATTCATTTTACTGAACATGGATTTATGTATAATGTTGTTCAACTAGCAAGCTCACCCATTGGTTGAATATTCAGTTCCAACACGGTTAAGTAGGAGTGATCTCTTTTCACAATTTGTATCTGCCAACTCATCCACCTCACAAGAATGTATGTGTGGTACCAGGTATGATTCTATATATCCATATAAAAATATATGTGCTGAATAGGCTACAGAGAAAGGGAGACAGGAATTCACAATTTTTTAACTTTAAAAACACATGGAGAACTATTTCAACAAAAAATTGACTAGATTTAACTCCTACTCTGTATCATGCAAAAGGCAAGTCCAAATATACACCATGCCTCCTCTAAACTGCTTGTATTTCTATTCATGGCAATACTTCTCTGAGTTCAGTTCCAGAACGCAGTCTTTAAGGGAAATCCCAACAGAGTTCAAGCCCAGGTGGACCAAGATATTTCTTACAACCACCACACAAATGACCACAATTAAAAACCAAACACTCAAACATGGTCCTCATCTTCTTCCATATAGTCACTCATCGTAACCTCTGTCTGGAGGTTTCCATGAAGGGCTCACCCAAAGACAGTGTCCAAATAAACTCCCTTGCCCCTCATTTGCCTAAAGTCATGTTGGCCTGGACACGCTTTCTGTGAACCAGGAGTGATCAAATAAGCCTCCCGTTAATACTGCTCTGTTTCTCCAATTTGAGGCCTACTGACTTTCAAGTATAGATTCTTTATGTGATTTGGAGTCATACGAAAACCTAAGCACCTCTGCAGTGATTTGAAGAACTCATTTGACCCAAGGAATACCTATTCTCACTTGATGGAGGTCAGGAACCTAACAGAGGAAGACGAGAGACTTCATCCACAATGACTGATCTTTTGGCAATTATGGTTTTGGATGCACACATGGGATCATTTTTAGATCCATCAGCTGCTGAGAATCAAAGTCACAGCCACATACAAGGCCAAGAGTCTAATTAAGACACATCCCTTTCCAAAGCAACTAAGAAAGAGCCACAAGTGATGCCCATTCATTTCCATTTGAAAACTGTTTCCTTCAGGCTTCACAAAGGGGTGGCCTGAGGCAAAGACCTTCCTGATATTCAGGGCAACAGAACAATAGGTAAGCAAAAGGCCAAAAGCAGGGTATGTCCACTGAGACTTTCCTGGTCACACTGATATCTGAGTTTTCTGAGATGCTGGCCATTCCCTTCAGCTATCCTGTACATGGCCATGTCACAGACCTTGGAGTTGTTGCATATCTTGGACACAAAACCATGAGCCTATTCTGGAGAGTGGCCAGAATTCAGAAGAAAACAGGGACTTAGGAAGGTAATAGGTATTGCTCATCCATAAGGCAAGCCGCACTCCATTCATAAATTAGGCAGGATGCATAATGGGAAGCTTTCTACTAGACAGGACACATCCATTGTTGCATTCTCTTTTCTCATGTCTACAACCACGGACACAGTGGGATACACAGACATAGAAACACTCATTTTGTCAAACGACTTACTAGAAACAGTTCACTCCAAATCAAACAAACCGCCTTCCCTACCTATTCTCAGAATATGAGACAAAACAACAAACCCACACTCACAAAGGCACCTCCTTCCCTCAAGTAGTTCTGTGACTCTCCGGAGTTAACTCTGACTGGTGGGCCATATTATGTTCCCCCGAAATGGCGTGTCCTCTATCAGATCTGCTTTCCTTGACCAACTCTGTAAAGTTGTCAGGAAAAAGTGGCGAGCCACTACCTGCTTTCTCAGGAAAAGTACCTCTTCAGTGCTCTCCTGGTATTTGGCTATACTCACATCATTAGGTACCGAGAAAGACTGACTCTGTCCTTGGAAAATCCAATCAAGTGAGCCCACAGGGACTTGGACTGGGATTGCCTCTCGGTGTCTTGGTTCTTGGATAGCAAGTTCAGAGAGTTCCATCACCAAGGAAATTAGATATGTCACTTTCTTTGGAACTGAATGAGGCCACTGCCTTGGCACCCCTTTTTCCTAACAGTTGCTTCCAAGGGTCCCATGAGATGGAGGCTGCCCCTACTTCCTGTGACACTTTCACAAGTTAGAATGGTATATCAACCATAGGAACCCGTGAACAGCTTTCCACACAGGCCTGATTTGGTCCATCTTCTCTACAATAAGAAGAGAGAGGCTGATTAAGACAAATCCCTTCATCCTGACCAGGTTGTTTGCCATGGAAGATGACTTTTGCTCTCTCAGGTCCTTCATAGCTGCCTATAACTTTTCCGGGTATCATTTCTGTATGGACCTTTGAGGTTTTCAGCAGGTGGAAGGTCCCCTACTTTCCTGTATTGTAAGAACAACTCCGTCCCTGTTCTTCTGTAAAATGAGATTGAGGGAACAGTGTATGTTTAGGGTTAATAACAGGTTCAATTTGGGTTAGGAATCATTCTGTGCGATGAATAATGGTATTGGCAACCTGTGAGATTTACAAGAATGTAGAGGTGAAATATAAGTATGAAAATAAAAATCTAGGTATAATTTGAAACCCAGAAGGGCATTGGGCCCTTGATTGGGATACTTAGCTTGATTTATGTTCTCTAAAGATGTCTCAGATAATTCAATATACAATGGCATAGGACCTTGTACCTTGGATGATTGAACGTAGAAGAGAACATCCAGTAAAAAGGGATAGTCAGTAGGTTTAGAAAGATTGTCGGTAGGTTTAGGAAGAAGAGCGATTATAGGATTTAGACCAAAAGTTCTTTAGCAATATGGTTTCGGTTAGAGAGTGAATGTAAATGTCGGCACATATGAAGAGTCAGTCACTATGATAAACTGGGAAAATATGTAGAAATGCAGATATCAATAGAGACATTATTGCATCAGGCAAAATATAAAGTGAGTGATAGGATTAGACATTTTCAACAGGGTTGAGTTTGAATATATAATCTTAGGAAGAAACAAATATGTTGTCACCAATAGGATTGACATTTGAGAGCATTAGACAGCATGGACATGGATGTTTCTATTAATCCATGTTCACTTTCCTTTTAGGCTTTGGTACAGTCATAAGTGTGACCTTTACATTTTTTTTCAGAATATTATTGTGATAAAATGTATATGTAGATCAGGTGACATAAGTATTTCTTCCACCATTTCTGGTAGCAATATATTGAAGACGTAAAATTAGTATTGGGGGTCCAAAGAGGTGTACACTGTGTCTATGAATATAAAGATAAAGCATGAATAGAACATACTGTGAATAAATAATATAACTTGTTCCAACTATAAATAATGGATTGAACTGATATCTGAAAAATTACAGGAAATGTTATATTGATATACAATCATTCTTTCCAAAATGGTATACATATAATGGTAATATTAGTGTTTTGGTTTATCACGAAGGGTGTGAGTTTTACTTCACCAGTGATTATGGAAATCGAAAATAACTTGTTTGGAAAGAAGCGTCATGAAAAGACGAGTTCAGAAACCCTGATAATACTTGTGTTCTGAAACAGGAATTGATTAAAGTTGAAACAAATGCCTGTAAATTTGTGAACTTGTGGATGAAATATATATCGTATGATGTGCAAATACTGAAGAAATAATAATGTACCAGTGTTGAATACAAATGAACCTCAAATTACATATCATGTCCCATAGGAATCTACTTGCATTGGTGGTAAACTGGGTCAGTTACTGCAAAATTATTAGAATTTGTAGGCACCATTCACTGAAGTTTGTTTTCAGTACTAGGAAACAAATATGTATTTCAGGTGGATGAATATTTCGGAAAATAATCTTGTGAAAAGTTGATTATAAATCCATATACATGAACATGAATGAATTTAGAAAGTGTATATAAGACACATATATTTTATATATTGAAAAATCTGAATAGTGTGTGTGTGTATATATATACACACACACACACATACAAACTACACACAGACATTAAAAAGCAGCAATATATATGAAAATCAAAATTCATCAGGAAATATATATCATCCACAGATGCAAAAATAATTATTTTACTGAACATGAGTATATGTATAATGTTGTTCTACTAGAAAGCTCCCCTATAGTTTGAATCTTCAGTTCTAACAGCGTTTAAGAGGAGTGATCTCTTCTCACAATTTGAATCTGCGAAGTGAGAAACCTCACAAAAATGTACGTGGGATTCCTGGTTGGATTCTATATGTGCATATAAATATACATGTGTGAATTGGCTACAGAGAAAGGGAAACAGGATTTCACACATTTGTTATCTTTAAAAACACATGGAGAACTATTTCAAATAAAAATTGACTAGATTTATAACTCCTACCTTATATAATGCAAAAGGCAAGTCCAACTATACAAGATGCCTCCTCTGAACTGCTTGAATTTCTATTCTGTTTGGGTTATTTTTCTCCATTATATTAGGATGAGTTGTCTGATTCTAGTAGGTATGGGTTAGTGTCAGGGATTCAGTATTTCAAAAGGAAAATTGAAAAATGAATTCAATGTGTAAGCAAATATGTGCTTCACAAATATCTGTTAAGGTCTGATATCCTCTCACTCTCATCCAGAAAAATGCCTTGACATTACCTTCACCCCAGGTAAAACATAATTAGAGGAGAAGAGTTAGAAAATCAGTGAATACATATCTGGAATGGAAAATGCTCAAGAGTTCATAACCATGGAGGTGGTAGAGGAGTTTCCAAAAGTAAGGGACAGGGTAAACAAAACACAAACAGGGAGCTCTGAGAGCCTAAAAACTTTTTGAGAAACTGCCTCTGAGTTTGGGCACTTGAAATATATGTTGTTGTCAGGAGATTTGGCTTCTTTAGTAATGAGACCATCAAAGCTGGTTCTGCATCTATGTGACCTGAAGGACATGGTTTCTTATTTTCCAATGAAGATGAGGCAGCAATGCTGAATCCTCTCTTTGTAGGTAAACTGTGACCACTGAGGACTAAGTGTCTCTCCGTGTTGACTGCGAAGCCATTTGGTCCTCCTACACTTTTTGTGGTGTTTTTCCTGCTGCACTGGGAGTTTGGTATTTGCTTCACGAAATACCAGGAGCTAAACTGGGACATATTGCTGGAGGGAGTTCTGTCACGTGTGTTGGGTCAGGGTCTGCAGGAGAATGCACCAACCAGGCTTCTATCCCTCCTAGCTTGGCCCATTGCCCCCTCGTCCATATCAACCTGATTCAGAACATTGACCTGAAACCTCACCATATAACAAGATGCCTTTACATATAAGGGACTGCTGGCTGCACCATGTCAGTCACAAGCCATTTGGAATCCAATGGTAGATCCTCATGGCCCTACCACTGATGTTTCATCACACACCTGCCCACCACTGCTCTAGGCCCACTACTCAGCAGGCTCCAACTTACTGGCATCTCTGTTCTACACCATTTTCATGAAACCCAGTCAATCAAGGCATTGTCTGGTATACTCATGATCAGCAACAGGACATCCAAATGTTCTCCAGTGCCACCTGGTTGTGGGAACTTCCAAAAATTCATGGTATTTATCAAGCCATTTTTCAAGGATGAAGTTGGAGAAACTCTGGGTTTCAATTCATTCAGGAACCACTAAATGTTGAGGAAGCTAATTTAAATGAAAACTCTGGAGAACTCTCACAGGCAAGGCTTCCCAAAGAGTGGGGAAAAGGTCACATGAAGCCAGGCACATTGAGGTGTAAAATGTGAGGTCCATGTGTGTTTTGACTCTCAACTATGGCTGCAAGTTTTTCACAATTATATCATGTGATATGCTGGCTGAGATTCCCAGTGCTCTGTGGAAAGCCAGATCTCAGTTTCCAAGGGCAACTCTCATGCGTGGCCTCCTAAAATCCCAAAACAATTCATGGCAATACTTCTCTGAGGTGAGTTCCAGAACTAAGTCTCTATGGGGAATCACACCAGAGTTCAAGCCCAGGTGGACCCAGACATTTCTTCCAACCGCCACACAAATGACCACAATTAAAACCAAAACACTCCCACATGGCCCTCATCTTCTTCCATATATTCACTCATCATGACCTCTGGCTGGAGGTTTCCATGAGGGGTGCAGCCATTGGTAGTGTCCAAAATAATCTCACTTGCCCCTCATTTGCCTAAAGTCAGGGTGGCCTGGACACTCTTAATATGAACCAGGAGTGGTCAAATAAGCCTGCCGTTCATGCTGCTCTGTTTCTCCAATTTGAGGCCTACTGACTTTCAGGTATGGAATATTTATGTGAAATAGAGTCATGAGAAAAGCCAAGCACCTCGGCAGAGATTTCAAGAACTCATTTGACCCAAAGGATCAGTATTCTCACTTGATGGATGTCAGGAACCTAACAGAAGAAGGCGAGAGACTTCATCCACAATGACTGATCTTTTGGCCATTTTGGTTTTGGATGCGCACATGCGATCATTCTTTGGATCCATCATGTGCTGAGAATAAAAATCAAAGCCACATACAAGGCCAAGAGGCTAATTCAGACACATCCCTTTCCAAAGCAATTAAGCAAAGAGCCACAGGTGATGCCTATTCATTTCAAATTTAAAACTGTTTTCTTCAGGCTTCACAAAGGGGTGGCCTGAGGCAAAGACCTTCCTGACATTCAGGGCAACAGAACATAAGGTAAGCAAAAGGCCCAAAGCAGGGTTTCTCCACTGAGACTTTCCTGGTCACACTGATATCTGAGTTTTCTGAGATGATCTCCATTCTCTTCAGCTATCCAGTATATGCCCATGTCACAGAGCTTGGAGGTGGTACATATCTTGGACACAAATCCCTGAGCCTATTCTGGAGACTAGCCAGAATTCAGGAAGAAAACAGGAACTTAGGATGATAGCAGGTGTTGCCCATCGATAAGACAAGGTGCAGTCCATTCATAAATTGAGCAGGGTGAATTATGGTAAGATTTATACTAGACAGGACACATCCATTAATGCATTCTCTTTTCTAATGTCTACAACAATGGACATAGTCGGATACACAAACATAGAAACACTCACCTTGTCAAATGACTTACTCGAAACAGTCCACTTCAATCCAAACAAACCGCCATTCCTACCTTTTGTTAGAACATGAGGCAAAACCACAAACCCACACCCACTCCCATAATGGCACCTCCTTCCCCCAAGTAGATCTGTGACTATCTGGAGTGTCCTCTAACTGCTCGGCCATACTATATTCCTTCGAAATAGTCTGTCCTCTCTCAGGTCTGGTTTCCTTGGCTAACTCTGTGAAGTTGTCAGGAAATAGTGGTGAGCCACTACTGGCTTTATCAGAAAAGGTACCTCTTCAGTGCTCTCCTGGCATTTGGCCATCCTCACATTAGTAGGTACCAAGAAATACTGACTCTGTCCTTGGTAAATCCAAACAAGTGAGACCACTGTGACTGGGAATGGGATAGCGTCTGGGTGCCTGGCCACTAGGATACAAAGATCATAGAGTTCCATCACCAAGGAAATGAGGTATGTCACTTTCTTTGGAATTGAATGAATGAGGTCACTGCCTTGGCAACCAGTTTGTCCTAACACTTGCTTCCAAGGGTCCCATGAGATGGAGGCTGCTCCTACTTCCTGGAACACTTGCACAAGTTAGAATGGTATATCAACCATAGGCACCTGGGAACAGCTCTCCACACAGGTCTGGTTTAGTCCATCTTCTCTAACATAAGTAGAGAGAGGCTGATTCAGACACATCCCTTTATCCTGACCAGGTTGTTTGCCATGGAATAGGACTTTTGCTCTCTCAGGTCTTTCATACCTCCCTACAACTTCTCCAGGTATCATTTCTGCATGGACCTTTGAGGTTTTCAGCAGGTGGAAGGTCCCCTAATTCCCTGTATTTTAAGAACAACTCTGTCGCTGCTCTTCCGTAAAATGAGATTGAGGGAACAGTGTATGTTTAGGGTTAATAACAGGTTCAATTTGGGTTAGGAATCATTCTGTGCGATGAATAATGGTATTGGGAACTTGCAATAATTAAAAGAACATAGAGGTGAAATATAAGTATGGAAACAGAAATCTAGGTATGATTTGAAGCACAGGACCTTGTACCTTGGTAGATTTAATGTAGAAGAGAACATCCAGTTAAAAATGGATAGTCGGTAGGATTAGGAAGATAGTCGGTAGGTTTAGGAAGAAGAGTGAGTAGAGTATTTGGACCAAAAGTTCTTTAGCAATAGGGTTTCGGTTAGAGAATGAATGAAAATGTCAGCACATATGAAGAGTCAGTCACAATGATGAACTGGGGAAAATAAGTAGGTAAGCAGTTATCAATAGAGACATTATGAAATCAGGCAAAGTATAAAGTGAGTTATAGGATTAGACATTTTCAACAGCGTTTAATTTGAATATATAATCATTGGAAGAAACAAATATGTTGTCACCAATAGGATTGACATTTGAGAGCATTAGGCAACCTTCACATGGATGTTTTTAGTTAAACATTTTCACTTTTCTTTTAGGCTTCGGTACAATCATAAGTGTGACCTTTACATTTTTTGTTCAGAATTTTACTGTGATAAAATATATATGTGGATCAGGTGACATGAGTATTTCTTCCACCATTTCTGGGAGCAATATTTTGAAGACATATACATTAGTGTTAGGGGTACACAGAGGTGTACCCTGTGTCTATGAATATAGAGATAATGCATGAATAGACCATCCTGTGAATAAATAATATAACTGATTCCACTTCAAATAATGAATTGAATTGATATCTAAAAATATATAAGAAATCTTATATTGATATATATATATATATATATATATATATATATATATATATATATACACACACACACACACACACGCACATGCACAGACATTAAAAAGTAGCAATATAAGAGATCCAACATGGTGGCGGACATGGAGAAATCAAGTATCTGACCTCATTAGCTGCGCAGGCATAGGGAGTCGTAAACTGTCTAAATGCTGTTTGTTCAGAATCACTAGGCAATGCTGACCTGATGTGGATCTGGTGCGAACAGTCTGGGCCCCTGAGAAAACACACAGAGCCCGGATCGGCTGCATAGAAGCTCAGATTTGCCTGCTTCTTGTGACTCAGAACTAACGTTCCCTCTGAAATAACTGGTCGGCCCTTCTGAATTTACAGAGGTAAAAGGCCACTGGATTGAAATGGGGCTTTGGAGACACAGTCAGGACCCATCCATTGCATTGGTCACCTGGCAAAAGGAACGAATGGTCACCATTTGCATGGGATACCACCGTGGAAGAGAACTGATGTCATGGGCAGAGGAGATAACTTCATTGAAACCAGTACGACAGGTGTGTAATTCCCTATGCATCTCTCTCCACACAGCGGGGAAACATTAAGGGCCCCTCCCAGCTCTCCCTTAAGGGGCCCTCCCAGGTCTCCCGTGAGAAAGATGGCCAGACCGAGGGAATCATGTGTGCTGTGGGACTTGTGGCGTGGAATTCCTGGCTACCGCTCCTACCAGTGCTGACAACTGAGGTCTCTTACACCAGCTAATGTGGGCATGGATACCAGAGAGCAAGAAAATTCGCTGGGGGTTCCCAGCCCCAAGCTCTACAAACTTAGGGTCTGAGGGAGGCAAACAGGGAGAGAGTGCCAAGCGTTGATGAAAACAGGGCTACCAGGAGCAGAGACCTGACGTGTAGCAAGTATTGTGGTGAGCGTCACAGTTGAGCGGAGCCTGGCTTGAGGAAACACTAGAGAAGGTCCTAGGCACTCAGGATTAGAGACCCGCCCAGTCTGGGAGGAAGAGCTGCTGCACAGTAGTTGGTTCCCACCTATTGAGAGGAGAAGCTTGGCCCAGTGAGCACAGCTCCACCTACTGGAAGAGAAGTTAGTTGAACTCTATGACTGCATGTATTATTATTATTATTATTATTTTATTTTTATTTTTTTTCTTTCATTTAAATTTTTTGTGTTGTTCTTTAACTTATTTTAATGTTTTTATTTTTTTAATTTTACTATTATTATTATTTTAAATTTTAATTTTCATTTTTTAATTATCATTATTATTTTAAAAAAATTATTTCTTTCTTTATTTTCTATTTTTTTCTTTTGTCTTTTCATTTCTTTTCAATTTTCTTATTCCCCCATCCTTGAATTCTACCTGCCTATTCTCATTCTCTTTAGTGACTTCTTCCCATCCCTTCTAATATCTTTCCTCCCAAGCTTCAAATAAATTTATAAGAATAAGAAGTAACTCAGCACTCAAACAGAACAAGAAGTAACATGAGCAGCATCAAAAAGCAAGAAAGAAAAGGAGTACAAACAATGAAGGATAACCTAAATATTCAGGAGGACCTAGAATTATCAGAAAAATGGTCATATAAAGAACTCAAGGAATACCTTAGACAGATGAAATGGAACCTTAAAGAGGATACGAGAGAGCAAATAAATACAGTGAAAGAACACATTGAAAATGAATTACATAAACAGATAAAAGAAGAAGTTAATCTTCTTTATCAGGAGATAGAGATTATAAATATTCAAAGAATATTTCTAGAAATGAAGGAAACGATAAACCAAATTAAAAACTCAATTGAGAGTATCACTAACCGTGTGGAGCAAGTAGAAGACAGAATGTCACATAATGAAGACAAAATATATCATCTTGAAAAGAGTCTAGCCAACACAGAAAGGCTGGTAAAAAATCACGAGAAAAACATCCAAGAGATATGGTATAACATAAAAAAACCAAACTTATGAGTCATCTGGATAGAGGAAGGTACAGAGATTCAAACTATGGGAACGAAAATTTTCCAGAAATAAAAAAGGAAATGGATATACAAATTGAAGATGCTTACAGGACACAGAGCACACAAAATCACAGTAGACCAACGCCAAGACACATTGTTATGAAGCTATCCAATATACAGAACAAAGAGAAAACTTTAAAAGCTTCAAGAGAAAGGAGGAAGATTACATTCAGGGGTAAACCAATAAGGTTAGCAACCTATTTTTCATCACAGACACTGAAAGTGAGAGGATCTTGGAACAACGTATTTCAAACATTGAAAGACAATGGATGCCAAACAAGAATTCTGTATCCAGCTAAATTCAGCTTCAGGTACGACAACAAAATAAAAATCTTTCATGATAAACAAAAGCTAAAAGAATTTGCAGCCAGAAAACCACCATTGCAAAGTGTCTTGAGCAAAACACTACACGAGAAAGAAATGAAAAACAACAACCAAAACCATCAGTGGGAAGTGCCTCAGTAATGACAGAGGGCGGGGGAAAAGCTAATCATGGAGAAACAAAGTAAATTTTAAAAAGCGATAAATATTCAAACATGGCTGGCAGTAGAAACCATATATCAATAGTTACACTAAACATTAATGGCTTAAACTCTCCAATAAAGCAACATAGGCTTGTAACTTGGATTCAAAAAACAAATCCAACAATATGTTGCCTCCAGGAGACATATCTGAATGGAAAAGACATACACAGGCTGAAGGTGAAAGGTTGGGAAAAAATATACCATGCACAGGGTCCTCATAAGCAAGGAGTGGTGGCCATCCTCAAATCGAATTAAATCGACTTCAAGACTAATTTAATCAAAAGGGAAAATGAAGGAAATTATATACTGTTAAAAGGAACCATTCACCAACAAGACATAAAAATTATCAATATTTACGCACCATTAAATGGTGCTGTGACGTTCATAAAACAAATTCTCCTCAAGTTCAAGAATCAAATAGCCCACTACACAATAATTATGGGTGACTTCAACACACCTCTCTCACCATTGGACAGATCCTCCAAATAAAAGTTGAATAAAGAAACTATAGAACTCAATATCACAATCAATAACCTAGACTTAACTGACATATATAGAATATATCAACCATCATCAAGTGGATATAATATTGTTTAGCAGCACATGGATCCTTCTAAAAAATAGACCATATATTATGCCATAGAGCAACCTTCAGTAAATATAAAGGGTGGACTTAATACCATGAATTTTATTGGATTATAATGGAATGAATCTGGAAACCAATGAAAAAGAAGGAAGGAAAAATCCTACATCACATTGAAAATGAACAACATGTTACTGAATGATTAATGTGTTACAGAAGACATAAATGAGAAAATCAAAAAATTCTTCAAGATAAATGAAAATACAGAAACAACACATCGGAGTCTATGGGACACAATGAAAGGTGTTTTAAGAGGGAAATTCACCACCTTGACGTCATTCCTCAAAAATAGGAAAGAACAACAAATAAATGAGCTCACACTTCATCTCAAAGCCTTAGAAAAGGAAGAGCAAAACAACAGCAAATGTAGCAGAAGGCAAGAAATAACTAAAATCAGAGCGGAAAACAACAAAATTGAAACAAAAGAAACTATTGAAAAAATTACAAAACTAAAGCTTGGTTCTGCAAAAAATAAATAAGAAGGATAGACCCTTAGCATCCCTTTATGTTCAAAACATTTGAAAAACTAGAGATAACAGGAATTTACCTCGACATTGTAAAAGCTATCTATGTTAAGCCTCAGGCTAGCATTATTCTGAATGAAGAAAAATTGAAGCATTCCCTCTAAAATCTGGAACAAGACAGAGATGTCCTCTACCACCACTTCTATTCAATATAGTTCTCGAAACACTGGCCAGAGCAATTAGACAGATGAAAGAAATAAAAGGCATGAAAATAGGAAAAGAATAACTTAAATTATCACTACTTGCAGGTGATATGATTCAATATATAGAAGACCCAAAAGGGTCTACAAAAAAAACTACTAGAAGTAAGAAATGATTTCAGCAATGTGGCAGGATATAAAATCAACATTCATAAGTCAAAGGCATTTCTGTATATCAGTGACAAAACTTCTGAAACGGAAATGAGAAAAAAAAAACACTCCATTCACAATATCCTCAAAAAATAAAACTAAAATCCTTGGGAATCAACCTAACAAAAGAGGTGAAAGATTTATACAATGCAAACTACAGAACCCTAAAAAGAGAAGTAGAATAAGATCTTAGAAGATGGAAAAATATACACTGTTCATGGATAGGGAGAACTAATATCATCAAAATGGTGATATTCCTAAAAGTTCTCTATAGGTTTAATGTAATGCCAATCAAAATCCTAATGGCATTTCTTGTAGAAATAGAGAAAGCAATCATGAAATTCATATGGAATAATAAAAGATCCAGAATAGCAAAAGCAATTCTAACCAGGATGTGTGAATCAGGTGGTATAGCGATACCAGATTTCAAACTAAATTTCAGAGCAATAGTAACAATGACAGCATGGTACTGGTACCAAAACAGGCGGGTGGACCAATGGTACAGAATGGAGGACACAGAGATTAATCCACAATGCTACAACAATCTTCTATTTGATAAAGGAGCTAAAAGCATGCAATGGAGGAAGGATAGCATCTTCAACAAATGGTGCTGGAAAAACTGGAAATCCATATGTAACAAAATGAAACTGAATCCCTTTCTCTTGCATGCACAAAAGTTCACTCAAAATGGATCAAGGGCCTTGATATCAAAACAGAGACATGGCGTCTGATAGAAGAAAAAGTTGGCTACGATCTACATACTGTGGGGTCGGGCTTCAAATTCCTCAATAGGACATCCATAGCACAAGAGTTAATAACAAGAGTTAATAACTAGAATCAACACATGGGACTTACTCAAAGCAAAAAGTTTTTTCTCAGCAAAAGAAACAATAAGAGAGGTAAATAGGGAGCCTAAATTCTGGGAACAAATCTTTACTCCTCACACTTCAGATAGAGCCCTAATATCCAGAGTATACAAAGAACTCAAAAAATTAAACAATAAGATAACAAATAACCCAATCAACAAATGGGCCGAGGACCTCAACAGACATCTCAGAGGAGGACATATAATCAACAAGTACATGAAAAAATGCTCACCATCTCCAGCAGTCAGAGAAAGGTGAATCAAAACCACCCTAAGATACCATCTCACTCCAGTAAGATTGGCAGCCATTATGAAGTCAAACAACAAGTGTTGGTGAGAATGTGGGGAAACAGGTACACTTGTACATTGCTGGTGAGACTGCAAATTGGTGCATCCAATTTGGAAAGCAGTATGGAGATTTCTTGGAAAGCTGGGAATGAAACCACCATTTGACCCAGCTATTCCCCTTCTCGGTCAATTCCCTAAAGACCTAAAAAGAGCATGCTGCAGGGACACTGCTACATCGATGTACATAGCAGCACAATTCACAATAGCAAGACTGTGGAACCAACCTATATGCCCTTCAATAGATGAATGGATTAAAAATGCGGCATTTATACAGAATGTAGTATTACTCTGCATTAAAAAATGACAAAATCATAGAATTTGCAGGGAAATGGATGGCACTAGAGCGGATTATGCTAAGTGAAGCTACCCAATCCCTTCAAAACAAATGCCAAATGTCTTCTTTGATATAAGGAGATTAACTAAGAACAGAATAGGTATGAAGAGGATGAGAAGAAGATTAACATTAAAACAGGGATGAGAGGTGGGAGGGAAAGGGAGAGAGAAGGGATATTGCATGGTAATGGAAGGAGACCCTCAGGGTTATACAAAATTACATACAAGAAGAAAGGAAAAAATAATACAAGGGGGAGAAATTTATTACTGTAGAGGGGGTAGAGAGAGAAGAGGGGAGGAGAGGGGAGGGGAGGGGGGATAGTAGAGGATAGGTAAGGCAGCAGAATACAACAGACACTAGTATGGCAATATGTGAATCAATGCATGTGTAACTGATGTGATTCTGCAATCTGTAAACGGAGTAAAAATGGGAGTTCATAACCCACTTGAATCAAAGTGACAAATATAATGTATCAAGAACTATGTAATGTTTTGAACAAGCGTAAATAAAAATTAAAAAAAAAAGAAAACTAACTTCGGTGAGTGATGCACGCGAATCCTAATATTTTTACAGTAACTGACCCAGTTTAACATCAATGCAAGTAGATTCCAATGGTACATGATGTGTACTTTGACGTTCATTTTTATTCAACACTGGTACATACTATTTCCTCAGTTTATGCACATCACAGGATATATATTTCATCGACAATTTAGCAAATTTATAGGCATTTGTTTCACTTTCAATCACTTCCTGCTTCAGAACACATGGATTCCTCCATATTTCTTGACTGGTAATTTCATGAGACTTCTTTCCAAACACATTATTTTCGACTTCCATAATCACTTTTTAAGCAAAACTCACACACACTTCATGATAAACAATAACCCTAAGATGACAATTAGATATATAACTGGTTGGAATTATTGATTGTATGTCAATATATGATTTCTTATATATTTTCAGATAACAATTCAATCCATTATTTAAAGTGGAACCAGTTATATTATTTATTTACAGTATGTTCTATTCATGCATTATCTCTATATTCATAGACACAGGGTACACCACTTTGTACCCCCAATACTAATTTATATGTCTTAAAATATTGCTCACAGAAATGGTGGAAAAAATACTCATGTCACATGATCTACATATATATTTTATCACAATAATTTTCTGGGCACAAAATGCAAAGGTCACACTTATGATTGCACCAAATCCTAAATGGAAGTTGAATATGGATTACTAAAAACATCCATTTCCAGTTTGCATAATGCTTTCAAATGTCATTTCTATTGGTGACTACATATTTGTTTCTTCCTAAAATTATGTATTCAATCTCGATCCTGTTGAAAATGTGTAAACCTATCATTCACTTTACAATTGCCTGATTTTGTAATGTCTCTATTGATATCTTCTTTCCTATATTTTCCGCAGTTTATCATTGTGACTGACTCTTCGCATGTGCTGACATTTACATTCACTGTGTAAATGAAACCGTATTGCTAAAGAACATTTGATCCAAATTTTATACTCACTCTTCTTCCTAAACCTACCGACTCTCTTCCTAATCCTACCGACTATCCAAATTTGAGTGGATGTTCTCTTCTACAATCAATCTTCCAAGGTACAAGGTCCTATGCCATTGATTATCAATTTATCTGAGACAAACGTGCAGAACATAATTAAAAGCTAAGTATCCCAATAAAGGGCCTCATTCCCTTCTGGGCTACAAATCTTACCTAGATTTCTGTTTTTATACTTATATTTCACCTCTATAGTTTTATAAATATCGCAGGTTCCCAATACCATTATTCATCAATCAGAATGATTCCGAACCCAAATTGAACATGTTATTAACCCTAACCATACACTGTTCCCTCAATCTAACTTTACAAAAGAGAAGGGACAGGGTTCGTCTTGCAATACAGCAATGTAGGGGATCTGCCACCTACTGAGAACCTCAAAGGTCCATGCATATTTGATCCCTGGAGAAGATGTAGGCAGCTATGAAAGACCTGAAAGACCAAAACAACCTGGCAAACAACCTGGTCAGGATGAAGGGTTGTGTCTGAGTAAGCCTCTCTCTTCTTAATGTAGAGAAGATGGACCAAATGAGGCCTATGAGGAGAGCTGTTCCGCAAACTGGTGCGGCCAATTTGGAAAGTAGTATGGAGATTCCTGGGAAAGCTTGGAATGGAACCACAATTTGACCCAGCTATTGCCCTTCTTGGACTATTTCCTGAAGACCTTAAAATAGTGTAACTCTGGGATACTGCCACATCGATGTTCTTAGCAGTACAATTCACAATTGCTGCACTGTGGACCCAACTTAGATGCCCTTCAATACATGAATGGATAACAAATGTGGCATTTATACACCATGGAGTATTACGCAGCACTAAAATATGACAAAATCATGGAATTTTCAGGGAAATGGATGGTAATAGAGCAGATTATGCTTAGTGAAACTAGCCAATCCCTAAAAAACAAATACCAAATGTCTTCTTGGATATAATGAGAGCAACTAAGAACAGAGCAGGGAGGAAGAGCAGGAAGAAAAGATTTACATTAACAGAGACATGAGGTGGGAGGGAAAGGGAGAGAAAAGGGAAATTGCATGGTAATTAAGGGAGACCCTCATTGTTATACAAAATTACACATAACAGGTTGTGAAGGGAATGGGAAAATAAACAAGGAGAGAAATTAATTACAGTAGATGGGGTAGAGAGAGAAGATGGGAGGGGGAAAGAGGGGGGATCATAGAGTATAGGAAAGGTAGCAGAATACAACATTAACTAATAGGGCATTATGTAAAAATGTGGATATATAACCAATGTGATTCTGCAATCTTTATTTGGGGTAAAAATGGGAGTTCATAACCCACTTGAATCTAATGTATGAAATATGATATGTCAAGAGCTTTGTAACGTTTTGAACAACCAAAAAAAGAAAAAAAGTAGCAATATATATGCCAATCGAAATTCATCATGAAATATATATAATCCACAGATGCAAAAATATTCATTTTACTGAACATGGATTTATGTATAATGTTATTGAACTAGGAAGCTCACCCATAGGTTGAATTTTCAGTTTGAACAGCGTTTAGGAGTAGTGATCTCTTCTCACAATTTGTATCTGCCAATTCAGCCACCTCACAAGTATGTACGTGTGATACCAGGTAGGATTCTCTATGTGCATATAAAAATACATGTGCTACAGAGAAAGGGAGACAGGATTCCCATATTTGTTAACTTTAAAAACACATGTAGAATTATTTCAACAAAAAATTGACTAGATTTATAGCTCCTATACTATATAATGCAAAAGGCAATTCCAACTACACACCATGCCTCCTCTGAACGGCTTGTATTTCTATTCTGCTTGGGTTATGTTTCACCATCATATTAGGATTATTAGTCAGAGTCTAGTAGGGTATGGGTTAGTGCCAGGAATTCAGTATTTCAAATGGAAAATTGGAAAATGAATCCAATGTGTATGCAAATATGTGATATACAATAATCTTCCCACTCTCATCCAGAACAATGCTTTGACATTACCTTTGCCCCAAGTAAGACACAATTAGAGGAGAAGAGTTAGACATTCTGTGAATACTTATCTGGAATGGAAAATGCTCAGGAGTTCACAACCTTGGAGGTGGTAGAGGAGTTTCCAAAAGGAAGGGACAGGGGTGATCACTCAACCTGATCTTTCATTAATATTGGGAGCCATCTTGCCACAAAGCCATGGAAAGTTAATTTTTGCTTTACTATAAATTACTGCAAATTCTGAACCTGCTTGGAATGCCTGCCCATGCCTTGAACTCACCCATGCCTGTCTTACTGACCAGATCACAGCCCTCTCTGAAACCTTACTGAAACCTCATAAATATTGGCCTTCCCTGGCCAGACAACGACCCTCTCTGAGGCTCTAATGGTCCTCATAATTTCTGATGCTGGGGCCAGCAAATAAAAAATGTAAACTACAATTAGTGTGATGCTTGTCAAAGTTCTGTTTTCTGATACTCCCTTTTTGTGTAACTTTTTGGGCTATAAAGCTGGGGTGTAGGAAAGGTGGGGATGCTGTCTTTTTCCAGCCGTTTTGAGAAGGAGAGTCAGCCTAGCCGGTTGAACTAATAAGCTTGCCTTAATTTGATTTTAATTGGAGTCAGTGGTATTTTCTTGCATCCTGGTCTAACATTTTGGAGTTCCCCAGCAAGATGACGTTACCAGATCATAAGACCAGACTGCTGGAAATTCTGACGCTGGCCTTTCCTCCAGGGCTCAGGGCTGGAGAGCCAAGTTCCAAAGCCTTGGAGTGAGCATTTGGTCCAGGGAGCACTGCAGTGAACCATCGCACTAAAACTATTAGCAAGCACCTGGTGGAGGAGGCCTCCATAGGTAGGTGGTGCCTTTATAACATCTGATATCCGGTTAAGGGAGATGTCTTCTGATGACAGAGAGGTGGCCTGGGGAGGCTCACATGTACTCCTGTCCAGGACAGTAACAAGAACTGTTCTGTCCTCTGTTCTGTTCTGTATGGAATTTCTCTGAAAGGGTAGAAAGGTGCAGCCGGGCACGCAGGAGCTCCTACCCCGGAGCTTCAGCAAGACATTTCATTGCTCCTCTGTTTTTCTGTATCTTCACCAGGTTTCTGTTTCTTTGTGTTTTGTTCTGTGTTCTATATGTTTTCTTGTTTGTTTGTTTTTGTGCATTTTGTTGTGTGATTTCTGTGGTAAAAACTTAAAGATATTGGATGTAAAAATGGGTAATAAAGCAAGTAAGCCTTACACCCTTTGGACTGTGTTCTAAAAAACTGTGTTGAAGTTTATCCCCCTTTGTTAAGCAGGATGAGAGAAGCCCCTAGCTGGCAGCCTGGAACTCACCCACTGCAGAGGGCAATGCCTGCTGGCCACCAAAGAACAGAGTATCTCCCAGGTTAACAATGGAAACTCCTTTAAAACCCCTTGTTGCTCCAGTTCAAGAGAGTCACAACCTTTGGGCAGAGTCCCCTGTGTCTCTGCTTTGTTAGCAAAGCAGTAAACCTCCCTTTTTATTTTTCTCAAACCCTGTCCTCATTATTAAATAGGTATTAATTCGCTTCAAGGTCAGAAACCGAAATTTAAGTTACAAAT